>NC_079189.1:588761057-588893576 GCF_029499605.1 Hyla sarda | reverse complement strand
GGCTCTGCTACGTCTTCAAAGCTAGAGCCACGGGCACAAAAATACAGCGGTGGCGGCCGCGTTGCAGACTTGCTACATGCACCCTGCCGTTGCGCCCCAATTCATGGCAGCGTTGAGTGTGCACCCCCATAGTAGGGCTACAGGTGACTAAAGACACTTAAGGGGACATTTATCAAAACCTGTGCAGAGGCAAAGTTGCCCAGTTGCCCATAGCAACCAATTAGATTGCTTCTTTCATTTTCCATAGGCCTTGTTAAGAATGAAAGAAGCAATCTGATTGGTTGCTATGGGCAACTGGACAACTTTGCCTCTCCACAGGTTTTGATAAATCTTCCTCCTTAGGCTGCATTCACATCTCGTTTTCGCAATATGGTTCCCATATAAGGATTTTTGTAAAAAAAAAAAAAAACGTATGTCTCAAAACCGGACCGAACCGTATACAACCGTATATACCTCTGTATGGTTTTAAACGGATATGGTTGCATACAGTTTAATACGTTTTTTGAAAGAAAAAAACGGATAAGGTTTTATGTTTGTCCTTAATTAAAGTTCCTCTTGTTCTATTTGTGGGAAGAACTTTCGGTGTGCACTGCGCATGTGCAAATTTCAAAACTGTATTATGCACTGTACGCACATACGGTTCTGTACAGTTCCCATTGACCACCATTTTTTTTTTTTTAAACGTATACGGGTTGTATCCGGTTTTTTACCCGGACATAAAACCGTAGTAGACTACAGTTTTGTTTGCGGGGAAAAAAATGGATAAAACCGTAAATGATGCAAAACGTACACAACCGGATGCTACGGTTGGCATGTCATGTCTATACATATGGTTTTCTATGACATGTCCGTACATACGGTTTTCTATGACATGTCTATACATACGGTTTTCTATGAAATGTCTATACATATGGTTTTCTATGACATGTCTATACATACGGTTTTCTATGACATGTCTATACATACGGTTTTCTATGACATGTCTATACATACGGTTTTCTATGACATGTCCATAAATACGGTTTTCTATGAAATGTCTATACATACGGTTTTCTATGACATGTCCATAAATACGGTTTTCTATGACATGCCTGTACATACGGTTTTCTATGACATGTCTATACATATGGTTTTCTATGACATGTCTATACATACGGTTTTCTATGACATGTCTATACATACGGTTTTCTATGACATGTCTATACATACGGTTTTCTATGACATGCCTGTACATACGGTTTTCTATGACATGTCTTTACATACGGTTTTCTATGACATGTCCATACATACGGTTTTCTATGACATGTCCATAAATACGGTTTTCTATGAAATGTCTATACATACGGTTTTCTATGACATGTCTATACATACGGTTTTCTATGAAATGTCTATACATACGGTTTTCTATGAAATGTCTATACATACGGTTTTCTATGAAATGTCTGTACATACGGTTTTCTATAACATGTCCATACATACGGTTTTCTATGACATGCCTGTACATACAGTTTTCTATGACATGTCTGTACATACGGTTTTCTATGACATGTCTATACATACGGTTTTCTATGACATGTCTGTACATACGGTTTTCTATGACATGTCTGTACATACAGTTTTCTATGACATGTCTATACATACGGTTTTCTATGACATGTCTGTACATACGGTTTTCTATGACATGTCTATACATACGGTTTTCTATGACATGTCTGTACATACAGTTTTCTATGACATGTCCATACATATGGTTTTCTATGACATGTCTATACATACGGTTTTCTATGACATGTCTGTACATACAGTTTTCTATGACATGTCTATACATATGGTTTTCTATGTCATGTCTATACATACGGTTTTCTATGTCATGTCTATACATACGGTTTTCTATGACATGTCTATACATACGGTTTTCTATGACATGTCTATACATACGGTTTTCTATGACATGTCTGTACATACAGTTTTCTATGACATGCCTGTACATACGGTTTTCTATGACATGTCTGTACATACGGTTTTCTATGACATGTCTATACATACGGTTTTCTATGACATGTCTGTACATACGGTTTTCTATGACATGTCTATACATATGGTTTTCTATGACATGTCTATACATACGGTTTTCTATGACATGTCTGTACATACGGTTTTCTATGACATGTCTATACATACGGTTTTCTATGACATGTCTGTACATACGGTTTTCTATGACATGTCTATACATACGGTTTTCTATGACATGTCTATACATACGGTTTTCTATGAAATGTCTATACATACGGTTTTCTATGACATGTCCATACATACGGTTTTCTATGACATGTCTATACATATGGTTTTCTATGACATGTCCATACATATGGTTTTCTATGACATGTCTATACATACGGTTTTCTATGACATGTCTATACATACGGTTTTCTATGACATGTCTATACATACGGTTTTCTATGACATGTCTGTACATACAGTTTTCTATGACATGTCTATACATACGGTTTTCTATGACATGTCTGTACATACGGTTTTCTATGACATGTCTATACATACGGTTTTCTATGACATGTCTGTACATACGGTTTTCTATGACATGTCTATACATATGGTTTTCTATGACATGTCTATACATACGGTTTTCTATGACATGTCTGTACATACGGTTTTCTATGACATGTCTATACATACGGTTTTCTATGACATGTCTGTACATACGGTTTTCTATGACATGTCTATACATACGGTTTTCTATGACATGTCTATACATACGGTTTTCTATGAAATGTCTATACATACGGTTTTCTATGACATGTCCATACATACGGTTTTCTATGACATGTCTATACATATGGTTTTCTATGACATGTCCATACATATGGTTTTCTATGACATGTCTATACATACGGTTTTCTATGACATGTCTACACATACGGTTTGCAATACGGTTCCGTACGGTTTTTACACTGAAACCGGATACGGGAACCATATTGCAAAAACGAGATGTGAATGCAGCCTTATTGATCCGTATGGATCAATGTGTTCAGACCAGTTTTTGATGTCCTGGCATGTTGGGAGTTGTAGTTTTACAACAGCTGGAGGCAATTTGGTTGGGAAACACTGTTTTAGAGATAGCAGTTGGCCATATTTCACCCAAATCTTCAAAAGATCTGTGCCTATTTGACTTTTATCAGTGTTTCCCAACCAGGGTGCCTCCAGCTGTTGCAAAACTAAAACTCCCAGCATGCCCGGACAGCATTCGGCTGTCCGGGCATGCTGTGAGTTGTAGTTTTGCAACAGCTGGAGGCACCCTACTTGGGAAACACCGGCCTATAGTATGTGGGTTATTCAGGAGGAAAGACAAACTGGCTTCTCCTGTTGGTAGAGGGCAATAACCTGTTCCGAAATGATTTCCTCGTCCTGCCGGTTCACCAGCGTCAGCTCATTCCACCTCCTACAGATCACAGGATGGGGCAGGGTATCTGGGACAAAGCCAAAAGGGAGCATATCAGGTAGCAAAGCCATAAATCTGCATGATCCTCCAATTACCTCAGTGTTTTCCAAGCAGTGTGCCTCCAGCTGTTGCAAAACTACAACTCCCAGCATGCCCAGACAGCCACTAATGGCTGCCATTACACTACCTAACTTTAAAGGGCTTGTCCACACTACACTGAATGCAAAAGTTTCCCCAGGAACCTTGCAGGAAGTATTCCGTGTCCCTGCAGTGCCCCCAGAGGAGAGAATAAGCACTACACCATTGCCATTCAAATCAGTGTAATGTGGTCGATTTGGAGCGCCCACCACCAGAGGTCTAGTAAAGTTCCCTTAAAACCCAAATTATTCTAGGAATACTGGGTGACAAGCTTTAATGAAACTCAAACCCGCAACGGGAAACTTGTCAACCATCCGCCTGTGTGAACGTACTCTTAAAGGGGTACTCCGGTGGAATATTTTTTTTTTTTTAATCAACTCATGGCAGAAAGTTAAACAGATTTTTAAATTACTTCTATTTAAAAATTTTCATCCTTCCAGTACTTATCAGCTGCTCTTTGCTCCAGAGGAATTTGTGTACTTCTTTCCAGTCTGACTACAGTGCTCTCTGCTGACACCTCTGTCCATGTTAGGAACTGTCCAAAACAGGAAAGGTTTGCTATGGGAATTTGCTTGTACTCTGGACAGTTCTTGACATGGACAGAGGTGTCAGCAGAGAGCACTGTGGTCAGACTGGAAAGAACTACCCAACTTCCTCTGGAGCATACAGCAGCTGATAAGTACTGGAAGTAATTTACAAATCTGTATAACTGTCTGGCACCAGTCGATTTAAAATAAAAATTGTTTCCCACCGGAGTACCCCTTTAAAGGGGTTGTCCACATTGGACAATCCCTTCCTGCAAATAAGCTGTTTGTAAAATCATCGAAATTCCATAGCGGGAATGGCGCGGTAGAATCCCTTAGGAAGCAATGGGAGGCTTCTGCATTGCGTTTCCCACAGTATAATAATAAGGGTTTACTTTCCCTGCAGCACCCCTGCAGGCGGGAATAAGCATTACATTTGTGAACTGAATTTCAAAGCTCCATATCCTTAAAAAAAAAAGTCAACGGCACCCAAAAGGTTTTTAGAAAATATTAACCGGGCACATGGCTCCTCCGACTTGCTATAGCACGCGGAAGTTTGCAGTGGTTATTTAATCCTTTCATTCTGGATACGTTCTAGTCATTTCTAGAGCAGATATTTATAGACTTTAAAGGGGTATTCCGCCCCTAAACATCCAGAGGATAGAAGATAAGATGTCTGATAATGGGGGTCCGGCCGATCTCCGACGTGGCACCCCAGTCATCCGGTGCACAGCCATCACGCCCCCTCCCATAGACGTGAATGGAGGGGGCATGGCGTGACATCACTACAAAACGCAGCAGTGCCAGCCAGAGATCGCGGGGGGCTCCCAGCGGCCGGACCCCCGTAATCAGACATCTTATCCCCTATCCTTTGGATAGGGTATAAGATGTATAGGGGCGGAGTACCCTTTTAATGTAAGGGTCCGGAGGCAGAATTTCCTTTAGGAAGCAATTTCCTAAAGAATTTAAGTCCTAATTTCATCCATGCCGGCCGCACAATGGTGTCATTCATTGCATGTGTCTGGTTGTGTGTAGATCCCATTGTTACGCCTTACTTGTGTGCCACAGAATTCCTCCCCTATGCCAAAAATCCTTCTATTTACCACGACCCATGCCAGGTCCTTCCCCAAGGGTTGTAACCGGTGACTTCATGATAGTAGGGCGTGGGGAGGTCTTGTCGAAGAAAAAAAAACAACAACCAGAAAGGTCAAAGACTACGACGACATTGGCATCGGGAGCGAAGAGCAACAATTAATTAAAGCGTCCATTGGGGAGTTTGGGCAGGGAGCGAAAGGTGAGTCACGTCAGCATTTTTTGTCTTCGAGTCCTCGACGGTTCAGAAAATAAACCACAAAAATATTTAAGCGCCATGACAACAATAAATGCAGAACTGTGCGCGCCCTGGGGCGTCTGCACTTCAGCTTATATAACGGTATTTCCCAAGCAATGTGCCTCCAGCTGTTGCAAAACTACAACTCCCAGCATGCCCAGACAGCCAACGGGCTAGAACTTCATGTATATGCCTTCTGTTTACCTATTTTTGATGATGCTGCATGAGGCATAAGCTCCATTTTGGACATGAATTTGTATAAAGCCTACAATTCCCAGGGATCCTCTGGCTGAGTGTCAGGTGTTTAATCACTACACCTGATGATCTAATCAGGCTGCTAGTGCTGGAGGTCACCCAGATGAACTCATTAGTGGGTAGAGGTCAATTCACACTACATAGAGTTTTGTGAAGATCAGGCTGTACACTGCATTTATTACACATTTTCATTCTGCATTTTTGCTGCAAATCTCCCAAATCGCCGCAAAAATTCTCTGAAAAATGTTTTTAATGTGAGTGCTTGGGAAACCAGCACAAACTCCTTTGCAGATGTTGTATTTGGTACTAACTGCTGAGCTACAATGCTGCCCTGATCCCATAGAGATAGCAGCAGTATACAGATCTGGGAGGGATCTGGTAGGTGGTGATGTCATCCTGTAGTTCGTATGAGTCTGACATCTTGTTGTGACCATTGGGCACTGGAAGATTTGATGAATCAGACTGGTGCTCGCATGACCCAGTTACAGTAATGTCCATGACATCCCATTTGTTCCAATTGGGACTTCAGTACTGAACTTGGAAATATTCAGATTTTCTCCAGATGTTGCAAAACTACAACTCCCAGCATGTCCGAACAGCCGTTGGCTGCTGTAGTTTTGCAACATCTGGAGGCCCACAGTTTGACGACCACTGACTTAGACAATGGCAGACGTGAAGGGTTGTGGTTCTGCTTGTTTGCTGTATACAGTAGTCTTGTTATGTGGAGGTTAGGGTTTCTTTGTATGTTTATCTACCCATCCAAGCTGGTAGTACCCAGTCTGCTATGGCATCAGGTGTGACTATGTCCTGACCGGTCGGTCAGGTTGGATTGGTATCTGTCCAGACTGTGATCTCCTACAGCCGGAGGGTATGTGCCCGCACCGTAGACGTAGTTATAGTTTTCTTTTATTTCACGTCCTATCCCTGCCCTGGATTTTATAGGGAAAATGCACGGCATAAAAAAAGAGTAGATTTCATACATTGTACCGTCATACAATACCCATTTATAAACACCAACATACTCTGCAAAATATACTGTACAGTACTGTACTAAATACCATCAGACAGTACACGAATAATACCGCAGTATAGTGATCTAGTAACAGTTACCACCACCATATGCTGCAAAATATACTGTACAATACTGTACTAAATACCATCAGACAGTACACGAATAATACCGCAGTATAGTGATCTAGTAACAGTTACCACCACCATATGCTGCAAAATATACTGTAGAATACTGTACTAAATACCATCAGACAGTACACGAATAATACCGCAGTATAGTGATCTAGTAACAGTTACCACCACCATATGCTGCACAATATACTGTACAGTACTGTACTAAATACCATCAGACAGTACACAAATAATACCGCAGTATAGTGATCTAGTAACAGTTACCACCACCATATGCTGCAAAATATACTGTACAATACTGTACTAAATACCATCAGACAGTACACAAATAAAACAACCGTATAGTAATCTAGTAACAGTTACCACTACCATATGCTGTGAAATATACTGTACAGTCCGGTACTTAATACCACCAGACAGTACAAGAATAATACCACCATATAGTAATCTAGTAACAGTGCTATACAGTGTTACCACCACCATATAATATACCAAAATAATATGCTTCATAATGCCTAACTAAATGCTGCCAGAAGGTGCATATACAATACTGTCATACAGTGCTCTAATAACAGCTCCATAAATAAAGTAATTTAAAACAGTGCTATACAGTGTTACCACAACACACTGCAATATAATATACTGCACAGTGCCTAACTAAATACTCCTAGACATTGCACTTATAGTACTGCAATACATTACCCTAAATACAGTAATCTCATAACAGTTTTACACAGTTTTACCACAACATGTTTCAAAATAATATACTGCACAGTACCTAACTAAATACTGCCAGGCAGTATCCATATAATACTGCTATACAGTGCTCTTATAACAGCTCCATAAATAAAGTAATCTAATACAGTGCTATATTGTGTTACCACAATTTGCTGCAAAATAATATACTGCACAGTGCCTAACTAAAAACCGCCAGACAGTCCACACATAATACCGCTATACAGTGCTCTAATAACAGCTCCATAAATAAAGTAATCTAATCCATTCTAAACAGTGCTGCTGCTGCCGCCATACACTGCAGAATTGTATACTGTACAGTACTTAATAAAATAATACCGCCTTACAGTGCTCTAATAACAGTTCTATGCCCAACGGAATCTTCTTACAATGCATTATAGTGCTGCTACCCCCAAAACAGTACAAAATCATATACTGTGCAGTAGCTTACTAAATACCGCCAGACAGTGCACACATAATTCTGCTATACAGTGCTCTAATGACTGTTATTGGGAATGATTGTTTCCACAAGGCTCAGGTACTGCGCCATAAGTGGTGGCACAGTCAGCAAGTGCAGGTCATGAGGTTCAGCATCAGCTGTATAGCGGAGGATGTGGGGTTGATACTTCCCATGACTCCATATGACGGTATGTTTTCACATGCAGGGTGTGAACCTATAGGTCCACATCTGTTACTATTTAAAGTAACAGCAGAAAGTTCCCCATGAAAAGGGACAATTCCTCCTGTAGATTTTATTTGTTCTGGACAATCAGTGATTTCACCCGCGCGGGCAAATATTAACTCAGCCCGGTGATAAGCGCGGCCTCCGTGATAAGCGCCATATTGTGCCGCGTATCATATGACTTGGACACATTGTTAACATTGTGTTTACCAGGGAGCAGCTGTGTCAATTTGTTTTTTGGTTAAAATTGCCACACGTGATTGGGTTTAACCATCAAAACACTGGATGGGACTGAGGACAACCTATAACCACAGCCCTGGACATCTGGAGGGAAAAATCCACATTGGAATATCTTCTACTAACCTGGCACTATGGCACTTATGGACAGTGCCGGAGTGTGGGGCAGAGCTTGGCACGGAGGTTACATGGCACTAGAGAGATTTCAGAGGTTACAGGGTATTGTGTACCTTTGCCTCAGGATCAAGTGTTTGAAGCACATTTCTACTACAGTGGACTAGAGAAAATTCAGAAGTTACAGAGCACTAGAGAGACTTTAGAGGTTACAGAGCACTAGAGAGACTTCAGAGGTTACAGAGCACTAGGGAGACTTCAGAGGTTACAAGGGTTACAGAGCACTAGAGAGACTTCAGAGGTTACAGAGCACTAGAGAGACTTTAGAGGTTACAGAGCACTAGAGAGACTTCAGAGGTTACAGAGCACTAGAGAGACTTTAGAGGTAACAGAGCACTAGAGAGACTTTAGAGGTTACAAGGGTTACAGAGCACTAGAGAGACTTCAGAGGTTACAGAGCACTAGAGAGACTTTAGAGGTTACAGAGCACTAGAGCGACTTTAGAGGTTACATAGGACTAGAGAGACTTCAGAGGTTACAAGGGTTACAGAGCACTAGAGAGACTTCAGAGGTTACAGAGCACTAGAGAGACTTTAGAGGTTACAGAGCACTAGAGCGACTTTAGAGGTTACAGAGCACTAGAGAGACTTCAGAGGTTACAAGGGTTACAGAGCACTAGAGAGACTTAAGAGGTTACAGAGCACTAGAGAGACTTTAGAGGTTACAGAGCACTAGAGAGACTTCAGAGGTTACATAGCACTAGAGAGACTTCAGAGGTTACAGAGCACTAGAGAGACTTCAGAGGTTACAGAGCACTAGAGAGACTTTAGAGGTTACAGAGCACTAGAGAGACTTCAGAGGTTACAGAGCCCTAGAGAGACTTCAGAGGTTACAGAGCACTAGAGAGACTTCAGAGGTTACAGAGCACTAGAGAGACTTCAGAGGTTACAGAGCACTAGAGAGACTTCAGAGGTTACAGAGCCCTAGAGAGACAATAGAACTCCGGGGTACTCCTGGGAAGTTAAGAAAAATAAAAATGCCACAAAGCCACCACAATACCAGTTCTGTGTCCCCTGTAGTTTTCCATGTGGTTTTTGCAGCTCCTTTGGCTCCTGATGCGGGCATGCTGGGAGTTGTAGTTTTGCATCCTCCGGAGGTCCACAGTTTGGACACCACTCCTTTAGATATAGCAGAGCTGATTGTGTCATTATGGCTGCACTTTACCTACAGTCCTACATAGAAAACATATTGTGGCAAATGACATCCTCGTCTCTGCTACATCTGGTAAACCTGCCAGACACATATAATGGATTTGGGATGATGATTGGGGGGGGGGGGGGGGGAGTCTTCAGTGTATTTAATGACAGAAAAAGGAAACCAGATTGGAATTTTGCGCTTCCTGCCTTTACGGCGTCTTCTGGAAATGAGCCCCTGGCATCTGCGAGCATAATTGGGTTTAATGCGAGATGCGTCTGCCCTGGTAACGTCTTTATCTCGTTTTTATTTCTTTTTTTTTACATGTTTTAGTAGAAGTCGCTTTTTGTATGAAAGGTTCAGTGTCTGGTGACATGGCGATACGTGGAGCCGCGGGGATGTGGAGCTTTCATTATTTGTCTGTGTTGCTCAGTCGATTTAACAGATGTAGCAGAGCTGGGTCGGTCACCTAATCTTTTATCCTTTATTGGTTGCACTCTCTCCAATGGTTGAACGTTCAGCTGCAGTTGTAAATAATAAGCGCTATTAGTTGTGCCATATCACAAAGTCAGCTCTGCTACATCTGTATATCAGATATTCTTAATTTCATTGCGCGCCATTTCTTATTTCGATTATGTAGACTTCAGTGGAAGGCGCCTTGCTTCCTGGGCCTCCATCCCCTGGTACTGCCAGGCCCCCTTACAGGAAATGCCCACCCATCAGCCTCGCAGGGATCAGCAGGGGTCACAGAACAGCCCCTTGATGTCAGGTTGCAGACCCTTGAACTGTGATCTTTGAGGTTCCTTGGAATTTTAGGGATGTGAGAGGTGGCACTGACCTTTCACCCTTCCAGGAGCCGCCCTTCTGTTCTATAGCCACATGTGATGTATAGACTGTATACAGTGAGTATTCAGGTCTCTCCTTTAATTCTTTATAGCTGCATTTGTGCACCCATTCATACTCCAGTAGGGTGCTCCCTTAAAGGGGTACTCCGGTGGAAAACTTTTTTTTTAATCAACTGGTGCCAGAAAGTTAAACAGATTTGTAAATTACTTCTATTAGCTTATTAGCTGCTGAATACTACAGAGGAACTTCTTTTCTTTTTTGGAACACAGTGCTCTCTGCTGACATCTCTGTCCATTTTAGAAACTGTCCAGAGCAGCATATGTTTTCTATGGGGATTTTCTCTTACTCTGGACAGTTCCTAAAATGGACAGAGATGTCAGCAGAGAGCACTGTGGTCATGATGTCAGCAGAGAGCTCTGTGTTCCAAAAGGAAAAGAAGTTCCTCTGTAGTAATTAGCAGCTAATAAGTACTGGAAGGATTAAGATTTTTTAAATAGAAGTCATTTACAAATCTGTTTAACTTTCGAGCACCAGTTGATTTAAAAAAAAAAAAAAAAAAAAAGTTTTCCTCCGGAGTACCCCTTTAAGGCTGTGGTCACACATTTCAGATATTTATGGCATGTCACCTTTAAGGTTGTGTTTTGCAACCTGTGGCAGAACTACAACTCCCAGCCTACCCTGACAGTCATCGCTCTTCGGCATTTGCAAAACTATAACTCTCAGCATGCTCCGACAGTCTGCGACTCTCCAGCTGTTGCAAAACTACCAATCTCAACATGAGCCCCCCCCCATAGCCTGCGGCTCTCCAGCTGTTGCAGTACTACAACACCCATCATGCCCTGACAGCCCTGCAACTGTCAGGGCATGACAAGAGTTGTAGTTTTGCAACAGCTGGAGCACTGCAAGTTAGGGAACTCTGCTTTACAGTGAGTGTGTCATGATCCAGAGCAATGTTTCCCAACCCGGGTGCCTCCAGCTGTTGCAAAACTACAACTCCCAGCATGCCCGGACAGCCTTTGGCTGTCCGGGCATGCTGGGAGTTGTAGTTTTGCAACAGCTGGAGGCACCTGGGTTGGGAAACCCTGATCCAGAAAGATAGATCTGTAGAAGCCATTGATCTCTATGTCAAGGTTAAATAGCATTACAGATATAGCAGAGCTGAATTTGTCAGCTACTATAACTGCTGGGCTATGAATTAAAGGGGAACTCCTCCCCCCAACATATAAGCTGCCTGTCGCAGCCATGGCGTAGATCCAGTAGATCCTTCAACTTTCCCATTTCATTCCTGAATTTGGCGTCGAAAATTTCGCCGCCTCCCTCAGGTTATTTCCTATCTTGCAGTCCCATGTTAGGCTGCTTTCACACTATAAAGTTCCGTTATAATGTTCCGTTATGAAAACCCTTACAAAATCCCATTAAAGTCTATGGGATTTTGACATTATCCGTTTTAACCCGTCATAGCCCGTTATGAATAACGGACGTTATTTGTAACGGGAGAAAAAACGGTATATAACGGTATATAACGTCCGTTATTAATAACGGGCTATGACGGGTTAAAACGGATAATGTAAAAATCCCATAGACTTTAATGGGATTTTGTAACGGCCGTATGGGATTTTGTAAGGGTTTTCATAACGGAACATTATAACGGCTCTTTAAAAACGGAAGAACTTTATAATGTGAAAGCAGCCTTACATAGGACTGCAAGATAGTAAATAACTTGAGGGAGGCCGCAGAATTTTCAGATGGGATGGGATTTTGTAATGGCCGTTTTTAAGAGTTCTCATAACGGAACATCATAATTGCTCTTTTAAAACGGAAGAACTTTATAGCGTGAAAGCAGCCTCACACACGAATCAGGATTTGGAGAACGGCGCGGCCCGGCTGAGACCGCGTGTAACACAATACGGCTCCAATTGTCACTGCACACAAGAATTTGCAGGCGCTGCCACCTGTTGGTCGCTGTGGCAAATGGCAGCCATTGGCTGTTGTCTCCCTGAACAGTTTTGCAACAATTTTTATTTTTATTTTTTTATTGCTTAAATCCATCTAAAATGCATAAATACCAAAATAACGATGAAAAATCTCCTGTCGTTTTGTGTATACAGCTCCGATGCGGACCCTATGAGTCTATATGGTTAACGATTAGATAAACGTCACCTTCTCAGCACCTCTTCTATCCTCTGTAAAGAGGGCAGAGTGGACCGCAGATGGGGCGACACAGCGGGGCGACTTATCAAAATCTACCAGAAAAGTTGCTGGGTTGCCCATAGCAACCAATCAGATCGCTACTTTCATTTTTCAGAGGCCTTTTCAAAAATGAAAGCAGTGATCTGATTGGTTGCTAGGGGCAACTCAGCAACTTTTCCTCTGGACAGGTTTGGATTAATCTCCCCCCAGGGTGTGTTTTATAGTCTGTAACCATAAAGGTCTGCGCAGGTGCTGTATACACAAAACGGTCCAATCTTGTTAATGTACATTTTTTAAAATTTTAGATGCATGCTAACATTGGTGAAGAAGATGGACATAGTTTAGGGAAATTTATCAAAACCTGCGCAGAGGAAGAGTGGTGCAGTTTCCCATAGCAACCAGTCAGAGCCTGTGAGAAATGAAAGAAGCAATCTGATTGGTTGCTATGGGCAACTGGACCACTCTTCCCCTACACAGGTTTTGATAAATCTCCCCCCAGTTGTTCCTAAGGAGTCTTCAGGGTATTTGCATTAATATAAGGGTCAATTATCAGAAGTCGTGTAGGGGAAGAGTTGTCCAGTTGCCCATAGCAACCAATTAGATTGTTCTTTCATCTTTGAAAAGGCCTCTGAAAAATGAAAGAAGCGATCTGATTGGTTGCTATGGGCAACTGGACAACTAGTCCTCTGGACAGGTTTTGACAAATCCCCCTCCCCCCCGATGGGGCCCCATAGATTTTCTATGGTGGAGCAACCCTTTAAATTTTAAAAATGGCACCCAAGCAACAAAACTGGACAAGTTCAAGTAGAACAGTAAATGTTTCCATACCCTTTATCCACTTTGCAGTTATTGTCCCTTAACAAGGCACCTTAAAGGGTACTCCACTGCTAGACATGTTATCCCCTATCCTTTGGCACGCCCGCTGGGGACCCCCACAATCTCCGCCATGGCACCCCAGTCATCCGATGCGGAGATCGTGGGGGGTCCCCCTCCCCGCGATCAGACATGTTATCCCCCATCCTTTGTATAGGGGATAACATGTCAAGGGGCGGAGTACACCTTTAACTAGTTTTTTTTCACGAAAACTGCTGGTTCAATATCTGTTGGTTAAAGCAGCTAAAGAAGCATCGGTAGGTGAGATAATAAGGAAGGCTCCGGATCGCCATCTTCTCATAGAATAAACAAGTGGTGTGACAGGAATGTCCACACTTGGCCTGAAGGTATTCACATCTCCATTTCTTATCTCATTTGGCATAAAAACCTCCTTGGTCGACAAAGTCAATAGTTGAGTCTCTCAATGAGGATCCCGGGTCCATCAAGTTCAATCCATTGTTGACTTTAGTCGTTGATCATCCTCGAATGTTGAAACAGATGTTACTGTTGGTTCTTCCTAAATAGATGATTCAGTCAGTCTGGTGTAATGTAAATATAATAAATATGTGGTCAATGTCAGTCAGCAGTGAACGAGGAACAAGTGTGGTCAATGTCAGCAGGGAAGAAGATACAAGCACCTTATTAGTCAATATGATCCAGAAAAGATCGTCCTTAAAGGGGTACTCCGGTGGAAAACAATTTATTTTAAATCAACTGGTGCCAGAAAGTGATACAGATTTGTAAATGACTTCCATTTAAAAATCTTAATCCTTCCAGTACTTATCAGCTGCTGTATGCTTCAGAGGAAGTTGAGTAGTTCTTTCCAGTCTGATCACAGTGCTCTCTGCTGACACCTCTGTCCATGTGAGGGACTGTCCAGAGCAGGAGAGGTTTTCTTTTTTGTATAACTGTTTATTTACAGGAGAGGTTTTCTATGTGGATTTGCTTCTACTCTAGAAATTTCCTGATATGGACAGAGGTGTCAGCAGAGAGCACTGTGGTCAGACTGGGAATAACTACACAACTTTCTGTGGAGCATAAAGCAGATGAAAAGTACTGGAAGGATTAAGATTTTTTAATAGAAGTAATTTACAAATCTGTTTAACTTTCTGGAGCCAGTTGACATGAAATTTATTTTTTTCCATAGGAGTACTTCTTTAAAGTTTTGAATCCTTCCAAAGTATGAACTTCTCCTCACGCGCGCCCCAAGATGTACATAGTTCTACTAAACTTCTTCACTCCACCACAGATGTAATTTGCGGCTGATTGGTACAAGAACCTTCGTCTGGTATTTCTTAGCCGGCAGCCTATTCCATTCATCTATATTTAGGTTTCAGACAAAATTTCCCCTTGGTTTAAAAAAAGGTGATATTGTTCCAGCTGTAAAGACTCAATGGTGTGTTTTGTCTATGGCAAATAAGCTCATCCAAGCACATGGTCATGCATCATGCCAATCAATATGCTACAAGAATCCTCATAGAGTTGCCAGGATGTAGACATGTTGTATGTTGAGTCTTTACGTCTGTCGTGTGGTATATTGTTGGTGATCTAAAGATAAAGTTCTTTCATACTTCAAGGGCGAATTTGAAAGCATGCATCTTCCTACATGTTCTTTCAGCTCCTTTTCCATCTGATTTCAATAATCTACGACTGGAAACCTTCTACATCGCCCAGCAGGAACTCATGTGTGTCTTTCTTCTTTCTCTTGCAGGTTCGAGTTTTCGTCAACCAGCTTTATCAACCACCAGTAGAGAAGGACATGGCAAACAACCTGGATCTGAAAGCCATCAGAATTGCATCGGTGAACCCCATCCTTGATCCGTGGATTTATATCCTCCTGAGAAAGACTGTACTTAGCAAAGTCATCGAAAAGATCAAGTGTCTCTTTTGTAGGATCGGCAGTGGCAGGAGGCCGCACTCTACAGGAAGCTTCAACTGCACCGATGGAAGAAGAGCCTCCTCGGTCCTTTCAAGTCATTCTCCTTCCTTTGTATCCAGAGAGCTCAGAGAAGTTAGTTCCACTTCCCAGACTTTACTCTACCCCCTTGAACTAAGCGATGGCAGCTTTAGAAGCAGCACAGTTTTACCAAGGTCTACTATGGCTATAAACCTCCCGGGAGCTCCAGACAGGACGTTACATGGTTCTGACCAGTCAGTTTCTTCTCAGGGTCCAGAATCTGAGCAAGTACTGCTCGTAAATGAGACTCAGCCTAGACGCGTTATGCAGAACGGCACCACATCCAAGGAGAACCCACTTCACGTCACTTTTCCTGATGAGACATTGAATGTATCAGAAAAATGTATATAGAAACTTCAAGTCGTCTACATTGCACATGATCTTGGTAACTGTGGGGTGACCGAGACACAATGTCACGTCAAAAAACACGGTGTCGTTGTGGGAACTTCTCTCCAAAATGTGGTACGTGTCATCAGAAATCTGATGGTGCTTGACAAACAGGAGACCAGATATGGTGCGAAGACAGTGGTTTCCACCAAAATCCTTCTGGTAGACACAGCTGAATATTTCATTGGCACTTTCGAAGATCAGCTTCACCATTGGTGGCTGCTCTAGAGGAGATAAGACGATCAATTGTAAGACTCCCGACTCTATTCACGGACAAACCAGTTTTGTCTCATAGATAATGAATGTCTATGTGTCTAGCTAAGCTTTTAACAAATGTGAATTTTTATGGATGACTATGTATGTATATGGGAATTTGTAATGTATTTATTGTCTTCTCCGTGAGAAGGTTTTTAGATTCTAATGTCAAGATAAAAGAATTAAAAGGCAATATCCTCCTTTTTCAAGAATATTGCTGGAGAGCTTTTTAATAATGTCTTAAAAAAGAAGGCTTTGCACTAAATTGTGACACTTTTTTGGCAACGTTGATATCTAAGGCCAGGGGTGGGGGTTGTGCACGTCAACACTGTAGTACAATGCCAATATATCTCTTACACCAGAGCGAGTGAGATCTGATGTGGGATCATTCCAATGTAATCCAGTCCTTAAAAGGGTACTCCGCCCCTAGACATCTTATCCCATATCCAAAGGATAGGGCATAAGATGTCTGATCTTTATTTAGTCGGGTTCCGCTCCAGAGGCTCGTGGCATCACGGTCACGCCCCTCAATGCAAGTCTATGGGAGGGGCTGTGAAGGCCGTCACGCCCCTCCCATAGACTTGCATTGAGGGGGCATGGCCGTGATATCATGAACTTCCACCCCACATTGCCAGTCATCCGGCACGGAGCGAAGTTTGCTCCGCGCACTGGATGTCTGGGGTGCCGCAGCCGAGATCGCCAGCGATCAAACATCTTATTCTCTATTCTTTGGATAGGGGATAAGATGTTTAGAGGCGGAATACCCCTTTAACATGCATGACCCATCTTAATCATTCTGTTGAATATCAAATGGACGAGGGGCAAGTAGAGACCTTTTTCCCATGACTTCTTCTGTTTTCTCTTCTTTGAAGACCTCATGTGGTAGTAATAATAGTCTAGAGTCAACCACATAATGTTCCATCAGGATGATCAATCGTTTTTTAAAGGATTTTTCTAATTTAGTCAAGCCCTTTTTCTTTGGATACATTTAGGGAGGTTGCCATCACCTAACAAAAATATCTTACAAAAATCACAGTAGAGATCAAATAGAAGTCATGGTATCCTAACTCATGGCTCTTGAAGACTTTAGGAATCTATTAGAAGCATCGGACATCCACCAATATCAATGGTTCCATACAATACATCCAAGTATAGGTCCTCCCATGATCCAAGGCTCTAGGACCAAGCAAGTAGTTTTAGACAAGGATTATGGTTGAAAAATATAATCTTGTATAGAGTCATATCCAGATAATTTGTCTCTTTATTTTTTAAATTGAGATTATGTGAAACCACCCACATCTGTATATCAGCCCTATATCTGTGGAACTACCACATTAGGATATAGGATGGTCAAAGTCCCCTCCAATCTTCATATGATCCACATCAAATAAAAATAAAAAATCAGGGAAAGACTTTTCAACAATGGATGTTGTGCGCAAATGTGTGTGAAAATATTCTTACATTGATGGGCATTGTGCCTGTGTACACAAAAATGCCTAGATGTGATGATCGGTCTATTGCTTATTACTGTGGCTGGAGATACAATGGCTCATATGTATTACAGTCAGAGAATATCCTAAGCTGCATTAGTCACTGACAAACAATGGCGGCAGAGAAACATCATGCAACCGGCATGTAAGATCACGCAATGACCACATGACATGTACAGAAGTGGTCACAGCAAGATGTATCTGCTATATAGGAGACTGCCTCTCTAGGCTGCACAGACTGGTCTAGGTTCTTCAAGCATAAGAATGAGAAATCAAACATGTAAGGGGGGGGGATGTCCTTAAAAGGGGTACTCCACTGCCCCAGCGTTCAGAACATTTTGTTCCGAACGCTTGGAGTTGGTGGTGGGGGTCGGAACGTCACAGCCACACTCCTCATGATGTCACGTCACGCCCCCTCAATACAAGTCTATGGGAGGGGGCGTGACATCATGAGGGGTGTGGCCGTGACGTCACAACTCCCGCCGCCCACACCCAGCGTTCTAAATGAATGCCGGGTGCTGCACAGATTGTGGGGGTCCTTCACATAAGGGATAAGATGTCCCGGGGCGGAGTACCCCTTTAAAGCCCATATTTTTCCCATACACCACTATTAGTTAGGTCACCCCCGATCCGTCAGCTGACTGCAGAGAACATTCCACCATGTGTACATTCCCTGCCATCGTGCTGTCCACTCCCATGTTCAATTGTAATGTAATAGAACCCCAATGCAATTCTACAACCGTGCCTAATGTCGAGTCTGGCCCGATATTCCTAGATCGTTCATCTGAAGCACTTTTGTGGTTGATGCATTTGATTCAGTCCGTCCAGAAGGAACGTCATCATTAATAGCATGTTCTGTTGCTTTCCGTGGCCATGTGAATTGCTTTACTGTAATCGCATTCTGAATCTGTGTTCGTCAAACCGTTTTATTGACCAAAAGTTTTGCTTTATTGGGGTGGCGGATCACAATAAAATGATGTTGTTGAACTTTGGTTTTTGTGCAATGACTCGGTTCTTGCGTTCCTAGCAGGAGGATGGTGATGAGGAGGAGATGAACTGGGACCATTTACGTTTTTTCCCTCAGGTAGCAAAAAGGCTACAAAAAGAGATATAATCTATGGTCTGACAATGGCTCCGACAATGTAACTCTGAATAGTGATGGCTTCAAAAAGTTGCAGCACAGGCATGTGGTAAGAAATTCCTATACTGATCTTAGGGGTTCTTATAGGGTCCTTATAGGGGTTATCCGGTGCTTACACATCTTATCCCCTATCCAAAGGATAGGGGATAAGATGCCTGATCGCGGGAGTCCCGCCGCTGGGGATGCCCGTGATCATGCATGCGGGACCCCGTTTGTAATCAGTCCCTGGAGCGTGTTCGCTCCGGGTCTGATTATGGGCGACCACCGGGCCGGCGGCGTGTGACGTCACGCTCCGCCCCTCAAAGCAAGCCTACGGGAGGGGGTGTGATAGCTATTACGCCCCCTCCCGTAGGCTTGCATTGAGGGGCGGAGAGTGACGTCACACGGGGGCGGAGGCTTGACGTGACACGCCGCCGGCCCGGTGGTCGCCCGTAATCAGACCCGGAGCGAACACGCTCCGGGAACTGATAACAAACGGGGTGCCGCGTGCATGATCACGGGGGTCCCCAGCGGCGGGACTACCGCGATCAGGCATCTTATCCCCTATCCTTTGGATAGGGGATAAGATGTGTAAGCACCGGAGAACCCCTTTAAATAAGAGAAGGGGTGTGTACAGACTATGATGTGACTATGGTGGTTTTGGCACCCAGGACAGAATGACCACGTAGAGTTTTCCTTTTCCTCATTATTTCCATGTCCCTTTGGCCAATCCACTATCTTGTTTTCTAACAAGAGCACCATAGCAGTCGAATGGTCGTCCCCTACTGTGTGGTCCACCAGGGGAGAACACTGATGGAACTTCTCAGAGATGGATAACTTATTTATTTAAACACATAATTACCTAAATATATACTCTCTTCACATTGGCACACATATACTCCCCAAAAAATGGGGATTCTTTGCTGGAACCAAAGGACAACAGACAGAACCCCCATTGACTTACAGAAGGGTCCATTGAGGCTCTGTAAAAGTGTTTCTGTCATATAGAAAATGACAGACATATAAAAAAAAAGTTTTGATCACTCTGTGTTTAGACTCTGACCAATCTCTCGAAGCGCGTGGTACCGTGCTTCACTCCTTGGCCAGCTGCAATATATTAGAGTAAAACAAAAATAGAGTAAGAGAGACACGGCCACACATCCACAATTTCTATTTTGATCTACTTGCTTCTAAGCATAAAATCAAAAACTAACAGGTTATTATACATTTTGATCAAAAAGTACAAGCCCAGTCGCCACGTCAAGGCCACCTATTTAGAGTGGGTCCCCAGCCTAACATTGGCATAGCGCTGGGCGCCGGCCACTGCGACACCATGCCCACAGGGGGAGTGACCAAGTGGCCAGGCAGCCCCACTGCTGCCCGACCAAGCCCTTGGCCACCCCACCCCAGACAAAGCATCATAGTAACAATGACCGCCGCAGTGCAACCACACCAATGTGAATACCTACCAAATGCGCCCTGCCAGAGGGCTGGGAGAATGCTAGGAGGAAACCTTTATGCCATCTCCTGCTAATTAAAAACGCCTGCGCCGAATGGGTGGAGCAGAGTGCTGGCTATGCAATGTATCTAAGCCCGTATAGAGCAGCTGGATGGAGATCGCGGCCAGCCGGGAAGTGAAGTACACTACCGCATGCTTCTTCTGGTGATATCGGGAGATCAGTCAGGGTCTAAACACTCAGACCCTCAGTGATCGAAACTTTTGGCGTATCTGCCAAATCAAAAAGGTTTTCTAAATGTCAAGAACACCTTAAGGTTTTGACAGCAAGAAAAGTGACAAATGCTGATCTAGTCTTTCCATCAATATTAAAGTAATCTCCACCGAGGTCCCTCGCACCTTAGAGTCCAGTACTATGGCAGTACTATGATATGTATGAGCAGTCTCCATGTGCTACAGGCTCCACCAAGCACTCTATATACCGTATTTTTCGCCGTATAAGACGCACTTTTTCTTCTCCAAAACTGGGGGGAAAAAATCGGTGCGTCTTATACAGCGAATACACGCCTATTGCGGCGGTCCCTGCAGCCATCAACGGCCGGGACCCGCGGCTAATACAGGACATCACCAATCGTGGTGATGCCCTGTATTAACCCTTCAGACGCGGCGATCAAAGCTGACCGCCGTGCCTGATGGGAAAGTTACACTAACCCGGCTGTTCAGTCGGGCTGTTCGGGACCGCCGCGATTTCACCGCGGTGGTCCCGAACAGCCCGACTGAATAGCCGGGTTAGTGCTTACAGGACACCGGGAGGGACCTTACCTGCCTCCTCGGTGTCTTCTCCGTTCAGGGATCCCCTGTATGGCCGGCCCTCTCCTTCCTCGTCATCACGTCGTCGCGTACGTGCATAACGACGTGATGGCGGTGACGGAGAGCGAGGATACCCGGCCGGCAGCAGAGACGTTCCGGAGTGACGGGGGACACAGCGACAGAGATGGAGGGAGACATCCAGGACAGCGGTGACGGGTCCGGAGCGGCGGGGACACGTGAGTATTACCTCCTAGCCCGTTGGCTGTCCGGGCATGCTGGGAGTTGTAGTTTTGCAACATCCGGAGGTCCGCAGGTTGAAGACCACTATTGGGTTCAAAATCTTTATTTTTTTAGATTTTGGGTGCGTCTTATACGCCGGTGCGTCCCATAGGGCGAAAAATACGGTAAGATATTCTTCACCCTAAGGACTAGTTGGCCTTGTACCTCAATGGAGAAGAATCTACAAGTGATCCATAATGTTCTAACCGCAGATGACAAGACGAATATTATTATGTCTGATGTGGAGCAAGTGCGGCACAAGGAGCTAATAAGGATGTTCCATCATGTCATGACCTATTTAAGTATGGTCAATGCGAATGTAACATGGGTGCGAGCACCGCGGGCACTTGAAACGCGTCACTGTTACTTGTATCCACCTGCCTGCGATGTTGTCCATGCTTGGAAAATAAAAGTGGCATTTTTAAGAGCATCCTTCTTTACTGGAGAATTGTTTCTTGTTTTTAGGCAATGCCCCATCATATCAACAGTCGCCTTGGTGGAAGTAGCGTGATGGTGTCAGGATACTTGCTGCCATATGACCTGGACACCTGCCGGTGGCTATTGAGAGAGGTGGCCCAGTAAGGTTTGGGTCCACCCTCTTTTACACCATATGGCTGGAACCAGTTAGGGTGCTTTCAAATTACGATTTTTCCATCCTACTTCTCGTACAAATCTGCACGCCAAGTCGTATCCATTGACTTCCATTCATTAAAGGGGTACTCCGCCCCTAGACATTTTATCCCCTATCCAAACGATAGGGGATAAGATGTCAGATCGCCGGGGTCCTGCTGCTGGGGACCCCCGGGAATCGCAGCTGCGGCACCGCGCTATCATTACTGCACAGAGCGAGTTCGCTCTGCACGTAATGATGGGCAATACAGGGGCCGGAGCATCGTTACGTCACGGCTCCGCCCCTCGTGGAGTCACGGCCCGCCCCCTCAATACAAGTCTATGGGAGGGGGCATGGCGGTCGTCACGCCCCCGTCATAGACTTGCATTAAGGGGGCGGGTCGTGATGTCACGAGGGGCGGGGCCATGACGTCACGCTGCTCCGTCCCCTGTATCGCCCGTCATTATACACAGAGCGAACTCGCTCTGCGCAGTAATGATAGCGGGGTGCCGCAGCGGCGATCCCAGGGCTCCCCAGCAGCGGGACCCCGGCGATCTGACATCTTATCCCCTATCCTTTGGATAAAGGATAAGATGTCTAGGGGCGGAGTACCCCTTTAAAGGGGTACTCCAGAGGAAACTATTTTATTTTTATTTTTTAAATCAACTGGTGCCAGAAAGTTAAACAGATTTGTAAATGAAATTTTGGATTTAAAGATCGGGAACTGTCCAGATCAGGAGAGGTTTTCTATGGGGATTTGTTCCTGCTCTGGACAGTTCCTGACATGGACAGAGATGTCAGCAGAGAGCACTGTGGTCAGACAGAAAAGAAATTAAAAAGAAAAGAAATTCCTCTGGGTCATACAGCATCTGATAAGTACTGGAAGGATTAAGATTTTTATTTAGTAATTTACAAATCTGTATAACTTTCTGGCACCAGTTGATTTAAAAAAAAAAAAAATTCCACCAGAGTACCCCTTTAATGATAGACAACAAATGCATCAGTTTTGATCGAAGGTAAAATAGTGGTTGACCACGATTTTTCGTCCAGATTCAAGATCGGATGGAAATCGTGTCCTATTTTTTTAAAATTATTGATGTCTATGTAAATCACATGGAATCGTGTGACTGTGCGATCCTATCAGATTAATCGCACACGATTTTTTGGTACGCATGCGCAGTAGACTTCAAAACACATACACTTCAAATATATAAAACTTTATTGCCATTGGGTCAGGATCAGATTTTTATTGAAATCGGATGGAATTTTCATCTGTACGATTTTTGGATACGATTTTAGAAAATTAAGAAATTTTTACATGCGATTGTATACGATTTTTTGCAATCCGATTTCTTCCGATAATCGGATGGTTAAATCATGATGTGAACCTAGCCTTAGGGTTGCCAGAATACCGCCCATGATAATTTGTATCACTTATTATATATGCGTAACATCACAGGACACACATATACGGGGGAAATGTTGTTACTAACTACAACTCCCAGCATGCCCTGATACAGCCTGTGGATCAGCAGCTCACCCAAACGAAAACTACAACTCCCAGCATGTTGGACTATATAGTAGTATATAGTATAGATCAGTGTTTCCCAACCAGGGGTGCCTCCAGCTGTTGCAAAACTACAACTCCCAGCATGTTGGACTATATAGTAGTATATAGTATAGGTCAGTGTTTCCCAACCAGGGGTGCCTCCAGCTGTTGCAAAACTACAACTCCCAGCATGTTGGACTATATAGTAGTATATAGTATAGGTCAGTGTTTCCCAACCAGGGGTGCCTCCAGCTGTTGCAAAACTACAACTCCCAGCATGTTGGACTATATAGTAGTATATAGTATAGGTCAGTGTTTACTAACCAGAGGTGCCTCCAGCTGTTGCAAAACTACAACTCCCAGCATGTTGGACTATATAGTAGTATATAGTATAGGTCAGTGTTTCCCAACCAGAGGTGCCTCCAGCTGTTGCAAAACTACAACTCCCAGCATGTTGGACTATATAGTAGTATATAGTATAGGTCAGTGTTTCCCAACCAGGGGTGCCTCCAGCTGTTGCAAAACTACAACTCCCAGCATGTTGGACTATATAGTAGTATATAGTATAGGTCAGTGTTTACTAACCAGAGGTGCCTCCAGCTGTTGCAAAACTACAACTCCCAGCATGTTGGACTATATAGTAGTATATAGTATAGGTCAGTGTTTCCCAACCAGAGGTGCCTCCAGCTGTTGCAAAACTATAACTCCCAGCATGTTGGACTATATAGTAGTATACAGTATAGGTCCGTGTTTCTCAATCAAGGGTGCCTCCAGCTGTTGCAAAACTACAACTCCCAGCATGTTGGACTATATAGTAGCATATAGTATAGGTCAGTGTTTCCCAACCAGAGGTGCCTCCAGCTGTTGCAAAACTACAACTCCCAGCATGTTGGACTATATAGTAGTATATAGTATAGGTCAGTGTTTCCCAACCAGGGGTGCCTCCAGCTGTTGCAAAACTACAACTCCCAGCATGTTGGACTATATAGTAGTATATAGTATAGGTCAGTGTTTACTAACCAGAGGTGCCTCCAGCTGTTGCAAAACTACAACTCCCAGCATGTTGGACTATATAGTAGTATATAGTATAGGTCAGTGTTTCCCAACCAGGGGTGCCTCCAGCTGTTGCAAAACTACAACTCCCAGCATGTTGGACTATATAGTAGTATATAGTATAGGTCAGTGTTTACTAACCAGAGGTGCCTCCAGCTGTTGCAAAACTACAACTCCCAGCATGTTGGACTATATAGTAGTATATAGTATAGGTCAGTGTTTCCCAACCAGAGGTGCCTCCAGCTGTTGCAAAACTATAACTCCCAGCATGTTGGACTATATAGTAGTATACAGTATAGGTCCGTGTTTCTCAATCAAGGGTGCCTCCAGCTGTTGCAAAACTACAACTCCCAGCATGTTGGACTATATAGTAGCATATAGTATAGGTCAGTGTTTCCCAACCAGAGGTGCCTCCAGCTGTTGCAAAACTACAACTCCCAGCATGTTGGACTATATAGTAGTATATAGTATAGGTCAGTGTTTCCCAACCAGAGGTGCCTCCAGCTGTTGCAAAACTATAACTCCCAGCATGTTGGACTATATAGTAGTATACAGTATAGGTCCGTGTTTCTCAATCAGGGGTGCCTCCAGCTGTTGCAAAACTACAACTCCCAGCATGTTGGACTATATAGTAGTATATAGTATAGGTCAGTGTTTACTAACCAGGGGTGCCTCCAGCTGTTGCCAATCTGAAACTCCCAGCATGTGACTATATAGCATTATATAGCATACGTCAGTGTTTCCCAACCAGAGATGCCTCCAGCTGTTGCAAAACTACAACTCCCAGCATGTTGGACTATATAATATTATATAGTATAGGTCAGTGTTTACTAACCAGGGGTGCCTCCAACTGTTGCAAAACTACAACTCCCAGCATGTGCGAATATATAGTATTATATAGTATACGTCAGTGTTTCCCAACCAGGGATGCCTCCAGCTGTTGCAAATCTACAACTTCCAGCATGCCCGGACAGCCGTTGGCTGTCCGGGCATGCTGAGAGTTGTAGTTTTGCAACAACTGGAGGCATCCCTGGTTGGGAAAATCTGGTATAGGTTATGGTGCAACATTCCGGGAGTTGGTTGGATAAATACCGGCCTCTGCATTGCCGTTTTTTAAAAATATAAAAATACCGGCAGGGTGGCCAAAATACCGGCTGCGCCGGTAAAATATCGGCCAGGTGGCAACCCTAGAACCAGTGCATGACTTCCCTCTCCAGAGGAAGGCATTGCTAGATGACAAGAGGATTGGGAATTAGCCCAAGGGTCATAGAAAAGTTTTCTGGCAGGGCCACCACAGGGGTGATCAAGCATTACACCGTGCCTATTCATATCGATAGGTTGGTATAATGCAGGACAAGTCCTACAGATCTATAGCTGCTCCTCTTAAAGGGGTATTCCAGTATCAGAAAATTCTACTTAAAGCCTCAAGATATATAATTTGTACTGGCTTCAGTTTGTTTTGCTTAATTCGCTTCTGACAGGAAGTTTTGTAGTCCTCTCATTTTCAGTGCGGTGTTGTCTTAGCATCTCCTCAGCTCCCTCCTCTCACCCATCAACCCATAATCCTCTAATGCCTCAGGAGACGTGGCTGGATCTTATCTCTGAGCTCTAGCACTGCCCCCTGAGTGATGTCATCACCCATGACCAGACCCTACAGACTAAATCACAACCTCCCAGATATATATATATATATATATATATATATATATATATATAATCTTTATTGGGACATTAAGAGAAAATTAGGTGTTTTTACAACATGCTGCCTAGTGCTGAACAATGCTTCAGACAGAGGAGTAGACAGGGAATGAATACATCAGGTGCTGCAGATTATTCTATTCTGTAAAGCAATGTTCCGCAGCAGCTGTGGTAGGGGACCCGGCAGAAGTTCTGTAGGAGGGGAGTCAGCAGGGTGGAAGCACTGTGATGATGAGCTGAAAAAATGTAATGCATTCTGGGAATTGTAGCACTGAGCAACTGCTTAGCCAGGAAGTAATGTCTCTGACACAGTTTGGGAGTAGATTACAGATACGCAAAACATATAGATTTGTGGTGGTTTCTACAGTATTATTTTTTTTAACCAACGTCAAAGTACCCCTTTCACCCCTCCACACTCTGACCAAAAGATGAAAATCCTTAGCAGTGGACTTTCCCACCTCAATAAGTCGAAATTCTGTAATATGGCATATGACAACAGGTTTTCTACAGTGGACAATAATTTTAATAATTTGTCTGTGACAAATGTGTAGTAAGAGGCCACATACCATGTGTGGTCACTTACGTGTCCACAAGAACCGAAAAGGAGGAACCACTACGCTTCTCAGTAAACCAGCCCAGGACCGATGGACACTCGTTAATCGGACATGTGGTGCTGACAATAACAAAGAATTCTACGGAGGTGCTAGGAAGTAAATAAGGACAGGCACTCACCGCTAAGTATTGAACTCGACACTCCTACATGGAGACAACCGGAGGACCAGGCTTCAGAGGATACGTGGGCGCTGAGCGCCCACGTATCCTCTGAAGCCTGGTCCTCCAGTTGGCTCCATGTAGGAGCGTAGAAATCAACACATAGTGGTGAGTGCTGGATGCTTATTTTTTCCTACTTCCTACTTTCCTCCATAAGTCATGTGTGGTCATTGTTCACATTTGTGCCTTCATGCAGTATATATTATGGTGTTTTCTCCATTCTGTACTTTGAGGATTGACATTCTTACTGGATAGTACCCGGGATACACGTACATACATATTTTTAGCCTACATATAAGTCTTCTCTTTAGAAATGACCTATTTATAGCAGAAATGGAAAAAGTATCTTGGTGGCGGAGGATGAGTGTGATAATTCCTCCCCGTCTGTCAATGGTCTGTTCATAGAAGATAAAAGAAATGTTGCGTGCGTAAACACAAGCTCCATGGCAATACGTCTCCATAGAAGGCACGAGACCCCGCACAATAGTCCGTCCCTTCTACTTTTCCTCATTATTGTTATGTCTTCTCTCCGGTTGAGTTTTTTGCCTTTAGAAATTAGATTGACGCATAAAGAACTTGTTCAAATAACCGACCGGGAACGGGCCATCTGCTCGCCCCTGACAGGTCTTCAATGGATTCTGCTCATTGATCTGACACAAGGAGTTTCATTAATTTTCCATTAGTCTTGAAAACCGTTCAATGTGCAGAGTATAAGACAGAAGACATCTCAACGCAGGCCAATAAACAATATTGGACAAAGCAGGTTAGCGAAACGCGTTGGAGGGGGAGTTGGGGGAACGTGGGTGACCGGCCGGCTATTCAGCACTTGTAAGCACGTTTACTATGGGGATATGTGTAATTGCTTTATATGGTGACTATGGATTTGGGCATATGCCAAGGAAGACTTCCTACATTTAAAATATGGTATTATAGCTCCACCCCTTCCCAGCCTGCATACTTACCTATATTACGGACTAATGCAATAGTGTGCTATATTGCCATATGCATATCCTAGTGGTGTTAATGGTTTGTAATATTGCCATATTCTGATACTTGAATATTGTTTACATTAAATGAATTTGTGTGCAATATTTTCATATTCCCAATACTTAAATGCTTTAACATTGTGCAATATTGCTATATCCTTATTCTTGAATCTCTTCATTAGTGCAATATTATGGATATCTCCATGTGAGGTCCTGACTTATGAATTGGCTGGTCGCTCCCGTTTCCCCTCCTATTTTAAATATCTTGTGATGCATGTTTTTTATGGGGTTTTTGTGGGGTCACTGATTTTTGTACTAATTGTATGTTAATAAAGATTAACATTATAATGAATTTAGGTATGTTCTTTTTTCAATATTGAGTTTTTATGTAGGATTATACATTTTACTCAAATCTCACAAAGTGGTTTCTTGTTTACACAGAATTGTGGTTTCTATAACTGTAGGTTAATCAATAAACAATACCTCTATTATATATGGAACATATATAATTTCTGCATCTACGAAAAAAGACACTGCTTTTTGAAGCGTTTGTGTGGTTTTTCTGGCATTTTTTTTCCAGTGGGAATGTAAATTTCTTCCCTGTGGGATACCACTCCATAGGTCGAATTGAGGGTACCCGGCCCACGGAGTGTAAGGTGGTAAGTGGTAATAGCGGAGTGCAATGCAGGGCAGATGTTGTAACCCTGGGGGCAGATGTTTATTAGCCCCTTCATGTCGTGACCCCAGGGCGTGGTTTAGCCTTAACCACACGATGGTAATACCACTGGTCCTGGGCTAGGCATTGGGGCAATGAAGACACCGACGCCTAGTTACGGACAACGGTAGTTTTACTGAGGGTAGACAGGTAATACAGTCTATGCAGTACAGCCAATATTCCAAGGAGGTGACCAGTGACACAGGGAGACCTCGCAGGCTTGCTGGGACTTGCAGTATGTAGAGACACTTTAGTGCAGGCCACAGTGACTATATAGAAGACTTGACTTGACTGACTTGACAATTGACATGAAGATGACTTTGAGCTTACTCGAGCTGACTTTGTAGCTGCAGACTGTAGACTTGAGGCCTCCAATGCTCTGGACACAAACACTGAGACGACTGCACTGGACCTGAGGAACAAGAGCTAAGAGCTCCAAGAGAGAAATTGGTATAATATTTAAATCAATAGTACACTAGTAATACAAACATTTACACAATATGGGTTACACTGTAAGGGGGGGCACTGAGGACATAAAGGGACGCTGCCTGACAGGGCAGGAGAAATGTACGGGGACACACCATCCTGTACTGGGCAACCACAAACTCCCCCTTTTTAATGAAGTTGCCCTCAACGCCCAGTCCTTGAGGGCGGAGAACCGAAATGACCACAGGGGCCACAGACAATTCCTGGGGCATTTCAAACAACGTCCATATCCAGGTCTGAAATTAGTAATTGGATGCATAAAATGTCCATACACACTCTGAACTATATGAAGACTTGTTAAACTTATAACTGTTTTAAGGGTATATCTCTAAAACATTATACATGACAATAGACACAACTTGAACGGATTGGGCTGCCGGAGGCTTTTTACCCAATGCCTTAGCTACTGGGGTCCCTCGGTGAACACACTTCTTCCCAGAACTCTATGCATTGCTAGACAACATTAGACATTTGTTACCTTATTTTTTTTTACGTGCGCAGAGGGTTAACAGGAATACCTTCTGGGCAGTAAAGTATCCTGGGCTCATGCTACAGCCCTATTGTGATTATAGACATATGTGCATGACTTGACGTGGTGTCAGTGGACTATGTGTAGCACAGGACTTTATGTGGTATTTTAATCTTTATACTTAGCTGGAACTTGGCCTTGAGTGGACCGTTGGGACCTACGCAGCACCACCTCTTGGGATTCAGGAATGCCTATTTCTTCGGGAGCTCTCGACTCGATTGGAATTGCAACAGGCTCTCCCTCGTCAAATGCTGGAGTAGATAGCGGTTCGGGACTGGCAGGACTTGGGCTTGTTGGCAGAGACATTGGTGAGGCAGGTGATCGGGAGATTGGGGTATAGGATGAGGCCAACAACGACAGGACTGGTGTGGTGACTAAGGTTGGTTTAACCGGTCACCGGTTTGGCAAGATACAGAAGACCGCAGGTTGACTTGGGTAAAACATAGGGACATCCATGGATGGGTGGATTCCCTCGCCCAACACATATTCCCTCGCAGGTCTGACAGCTGGTGGAGAAGGTGCTGGGAGCACGGGTAGGTCTTCCTTGAGACACAGCTTGTTTCTGTTACAATGGACAACTTGCGGCTCGTACCCAAGTTTTTGTACCTCGCACACGTCAGAGTTTGGATAGGGTACGGCCGTCACTGTGTATGGTTCTGCCAAACAGGGGACCGGTTCAACCAACCATAGTCGCCACACTAGTTCCAGTCCTCTCACCGTTGGCGCCAGCCTATACCCCAATCTCCCGATCAGATAGAGTCCAGTTTATGAGTTCTCGGGAACTTCCACAGCCAGACTTTGTCACCTAGCTGTAAGGGTTTGGCGGAGGTGTGATGGTTATAATCTTTCTGTTGTCTTTGTTGAGCCTCGCCCATCTTTTTGCCAACAATTACTTTTGCTTCTTGGATCCTTCTTTCATGGTCAGAGACCCACTCCATGGAGGCTTGCGGGGAGTTACTGAATGGGGCCTGAAGTGGTCCGGTCCTTCGGCACCTGCCCCTGCTGTCCCATCATTAGTTAGAAAGGGTAGAACAATGGACCGTGTTGTTATAAATCTCCAACAATTCGGGCAACAATCTGGGCCACTCTTCGTGCTTTGATACAGAAGCTGCTCGCAACATGTGGATGAAGACTTGATTGATGCGCTCCCAGAACCAGTTCCCTTGAGGGTGGTAAACTGTAGTCCTAAGTTTCCTACAGGCGTGGAACTGACACAGCTCCTGGAAGAGTTGGGCCTCGAAGGCCGTTCCATGGTCCGTTAGGACAGACTCTGGACACCCAAGGGTTTGCACCCAATTGGAGTAGAACGTCTGGGCTGCTGTCTTGGCTGTGAGGTCTTTAACAGGTACCATGACAACCCATTTGAAGAAGTGATCCACCATGATGAGAGCATAAGAGTACCTGGACCGGGTAGGAGACAACTTGACATGGTCTAGTGCGACCAACTGATTAGGCCTTTCACTCTGGATGGAATGTAGGGGTGCTCTTGCGTCCTTGCGCACATTCTTTGTGATGTTGCAGACTGCATACTGACTGCACCATTTCTCAATGTTGCTCCGCATGTCAATCCAGTAGAATCTTCACCTGACAGTAGCCTCTGTCTTGTGGACTCCAAAGTGTCACGACTGATCATGGTATGCATTGAGGACCATCGTTGCGTCTCTTCCGAATTCGAATCCAAAGAATTTTGGTACAACAGTCCTTTGTGCACAGACAGTCGCTTGCTCTGTCATCACAGACGTTTCAACTCGTAGTCACACTGGGCCCGGCGTAGACGGGTTGGTACCTTTTCCGTCAGAAGGTAGTCCAACAAATCCCCCATGACTCGACTTTCTTCTTGTAGTGTCTTCCAGGTGTATAGGTCTTCTTGGACCTTCTCAGACCTGGGTTCATCGTCCTCAAGGACGGTCACAACATTCTGATTCATGAACTTCTGATAAAATGGGGGCATCTCCACGTTCATCTTCAACAGGTGGTTCTTCGCCGGGGGTCATCTGAGACAGTACATCGGTGTTGACATTTGACTTGCTGCTCCTGTACTTGATGGTAAAACTGTAATAGGCCAATCTTGAGGCCCAACACTGCTCAATGGCACCCAACTTGGCAGTATTCAGATGGGTCAATGGGTTATTATCCATGTAGACAGTGAATGGCGTGGCAGCCAAGTATTCCTTAAACTTTTCAGTCACGGCCCATACGAGGGCGAGAAGTTCCAGCTTGAAGGAGTTGTAGTTTGCATCCTTTTTTTCTGCTCCTCGCAGGTTACAACTGGCATAGGCTATCACACACTCTTGCCCTTCTTACATTTGGGACAGGACAGCTCCCAGACCTTCTAAGTTGGCATCAGTATATAGCCGGAACAGCTGACTGTGGTATGGACACACCAGGATGAGTGGTTCTGTCAGTAGACATTTAAGAGCTCGAAATGCTGTCTCTTGCTCTTCGGCCCATTCAACGGGTAGTCTTCCACTGTAGTTCTCCTTCGCTGTACCCCACTGGAGAGCTGTGAGGGGTTCTGCAATCTGGGCGAAGTGGGGAATGAAGCGGCAGTAGTAGCTGGCAAATTCCAGGAAGCACCGGACATCTTTCACCGTGTTCATCATTGTTTTTGGCCCTCCCCAGCCTTAAAAATGTCAGCCTGTTACCACCCAGAAGATCCATTTTTGACACAGTAGAGAGGCCTGTTGGTACAGGTTCTTTTCAATACTCCTTAGGCAGTGGCTATCAGGGTAATATGGGGCTTAGTGCTAGCTGTTTTGGGGGCTAACGCTAAGCCCTGGCTGAGTAGTGGATTATATTGGGGGAGACTAGATGGGTCGAACGGTTTTGATCTGCCCACACATTCTATGTTTCTATATCTATGAAATACTAGCTTGGATAAAATACACCTTATTTATACACTGAGAAAGGTATGGAGCCGGATCTTTATAATTAAAACTGCTGCTGCATGACACCATAATTGCGAGCTGGTCCTAAACGAAGTCCAGTTTGGCCTACGAGAGTTGAAACAGGGCAGGGTAAGTAACAATATTATTAAATAGATCCTTGATATTTCTAGTAACATAGCTACTTCTCATAATAATGCGGCAGTGATGAACAATGGGGCGGCTGCACCTGCCCGCTTTATCTGTATAGTGATTTATATTTATGGTGACTGGTAACTTGTTAGTGTGAATTGCAGGCAGGAGATGCCAATTGTACTTGGCATGAATGGTGTGAATATTTCTAAATACACAGTAAATTTATGGGTTCAAACCAGAAGGACAAGTCACTAGTACAAAGTGACAAAGAAGAGGGTAAAATCTAGAGGAAAGGCTGATGCTGGGTCTACTCCCATATCTAATGTGGAAAAGTGCAAGATAATGCACCAGGGGTGTAAAAACCTTCGGGCAGAATCTAAAATGTTTGGTACAGTCCTAACCTTAGTATCTGAGAAAAGGGATTTAGGAGTAATTATTTTAGAAGACATAAATGTAGGCAGACAATGTCATAGAGCAGCAGGAAATGCTAGAAGAATGCTTGCGTGTATAGGGAAAGGTATAAGCAGTAGAAAGAGGTAAGTGTTCATGGGTGTTTAGGGAAAGATATTAGCAGTAGAGAGGGAAGTGCACATGGGTGTATAGGGAGAGGTATTAGCAGTAGAGAGGGAAGTGCTCATGGGTGTGTAGGGAGAGGTATTATCAGTAGAGAGGGAAGTCAGTATCTATACACCCAAGGGCACTTGTCTCTCTACTGCTAATACCGCTCCCTATACACCCACAAGCATTTTCCTCTCTACTGTAGTCCTTCTGGTTTGAACACATGGTTTGTAGCATCCTGACTGACCACATAAACAGGGTATAGTGACCACATAAACCGGGTATGGTGACCACATACACTAGGGTAGAGCATGACCACATAAACCGGGTATGGTGACCACATACACTAGGGTAGAGCATGACCACATAAACCGGGTATAGTGACCACATATACTAGGGTAGAGCATGACCACATAAACCGGGTATGGTGACCACATACACTAGGGTAGAGCATGACCACATAAACCGGGTATAGTGACCACATATACTAGGGTAGAGCATGACCACATAAACCGGGTATGGTGACCACATACACTAGGGTAGAGCATGACCACATAAACCGGGTATGGTGACCACATACACTAGGGTAGAGCATGACCACATAAACCGGGTATGGTGACCACATACACTAGGGTAGAGCATGACCACATAAACGGGGTATGGTGACCACATACACTAGGGTAGAGCATGACCACATAAACCGGGTATAGTGACCACATACACTAGGGTAGAGCATGACCACATAAACCGGGTATGGTGACCACATACACTAGGGTAGAGCATGACCACATAAACCGGGTATGGTGACCACATACACTAAGGTAGAGCATGACCATATAAACCGGGTATGGTGACCACATACACTAGGGTAGAGCATGACCACATAAACCGGGTATAGTGACCACATACACTAGGGTAGAGCATGACCACATAAACCGGGTATAGTGACCACATACACTAGGGTAGAGCATCACCACATAAACCAGGTATGGTGACCACATACACTAGGGTAGAGCATGACCACATAAACCGGGTATGGTGACCACATACACTAGTGTAGAGCATGACCACATAAACCGGGTATGGTGACCACATACACTAGGGTAGAGCATGACCACATAAACCAGGTATGGTGACCACATACACTAGGGTAGAGCATGACCACAAAAGAATAGTTGGTGATATCATTACATTTCATGTAAATGGGGCAAAAACTGCAATTTTACAGACCATGGACTAGATGGTGTTTTCTTGGTTTTTTTTTAAAGCAGAATGCCGACCCCAAAATCAATAGTTTGCTGGGGGGGCTGCATCTCCGGTGCAGCTCCCATATGTGGTTTTCTTTAGTGAGATCCCTTTTCCATAGACTAGCAATAGTTCCACCTTCCATATCTATCGGCACAGTCACTCATACAATATTCATAGCAGCATCGATCTTAAGGGAGACAGAAGGAAACGATGCGTAAATCATTCGCGCAATTTTATCTCTTGAACAAACATAATTTGCCATTAATAATGAAAATGGCGATCCTCCAGTTAACCTGATCAATGTGATGTCTACGAGAAAATGAACCAGAATATCAGTGTAAACATTTAGCATATATAATTGCCTTGAGTCAGCGAGATTTCTACCGCGTCATCTCCACAATGTATACACAAGAGAAGGGTGTTTGTCTTAGAACGCACTTGTGTATATGTTACAGATGCAGCAGAGCTAAAGTGACAATGACAAACTCATCTCTATGGCTCATCTGTACAACATAGGACTAGCCTGGGTTTTACATTACATAAAGAAAAATCATGGGCAGAAATGGCTACAGGAGGAACCAAGTTGGACAATTCTTAGAGCCAATGGGGGAGATTTATCAAAACCTGTGTAGAGGAAGAATAGTGCAGTTGCCCATAGCAACCAATCAGCTGTGAAAAATGAAAGAAGCGATCTGATTAGTTGCCATGGGCAACTGCACTATTCTTCCTCTACACGGGTTTTGATAAATCCTCCACAATGACTATACCCTACAGTGACCAAAACAATTCAATGCACCAGATCCAATGTTTAATAGATCAATACTCTATAGGTAGCTAGACAAATGATGCAAAAACAGAACAAATTGTCCTCAATAATGGCCTTTACAACCAGCTTTGAAAATGTTTCTTTTAGATGCCAAGTTCTTCAGGCACCATGGTGATACAATTTTTAGGTTGCTAGAATAGTCATATATATATATATATATATATATATATTTTTTTTTTTTTTTTTTTTTCTTCTTCCCAGTGTTTGTTATATTAGAATGTTAGATAATAGAGTCTGCCTGGCACTATTAGTATTTAGGACGTAATTCACATTTGTTAAAGGGCTACACCAGTGGAAGAGATCACTATAATTCACTATTCTGAGGTACTCTGTTCACAACGAACAGAGGAACAATCAGTGACAGCTGTTTCATACATAATAACGACGCTTAAGAAAGTACATGTTACCTATGAAACAGCTGTTGCTGATTGTTCCACTGTCCGTTCGTGAGGAGTTCCCCGCTGCAATGTTCTGAGATGCACGGTTTTGCCGTGAATGGTGAGTGCCGGTTTTTCTTTAGATCTACTGTATGGACTGTATTTGTTATATGAGCAAATTACATTTTGGAGTGACGGCACATCGATGACATTCAGATGATATTTTATAAGAAGTATCCATCGAAATACATCAAATGTCATCATTAGAGATGAGTGAACTTACAGTAAATTCGATTAGTCACAAACTTCTCGGCTCGGCAGTTGATGACTTATCCTGCGTAAATTAGTTCAGCCTTCAGGTGCTCCGGTGGGCTGGAAAAGGTGGATACATTACTAGGAAAGAGTCTCCTAAGACTGTATCCACCTTTTCCAGCCCACCGGAGCACCTGAAAGCTGAACTAATTTATGCAGGAAAAGTCATCAACTGCCGAGCCGAGAAGTTCGTGACGAATCGAATTTACTGTACGTTCGCTAATCTCTAGTCATCACTGAGAGCCAATTGAATGCTTTGTTTCAGAGATGGAAATTTCCAGGATGCTCCATGGGATCTTCTGACTATATGAAAGGACATAATATTTTCTGCTAATTGGTAACTGTAACACCTGCGCTCCGGCCGGACACGCCAGTCGTGAGCGCTCTCTGCTTATGTCCCTGCTGCTGGCGGGGCTTGGATTTGCATCGCAGGACGCGCCCGCATGCGAATCTCAGCCCGTCACTCACCTCCCTCATCTTCCGCCACTCCATGTCCTCGCAGCCCTGGCGCGCATGCCCCCGCCTCCTAGGGCGTGCGCGTGCTGTAGCTCTTTTACTTAAAGGGCCAGTGCTCAATCAATCAAGTGTCTACATCCTGTCCCCTCTCCTTAAATATCAGCTCCTCCCTTGGTTCCCTGATGGATCTTTGGTTACCTTGTGCCATAGTGAAAGTCTGTGTCCCTGTTACCGTGTACCTGTTCATTGCTACCTTTCCTCCCCTGCAGCTTACCTGCCCTGACCTACTGCCATCTTGCCACGTCCTGCCAGTCTCCTTCTGTGCCACGCCACCTCCCAGCTACCTGTGTGGTCGAGTCATGCCAGGGGTAGCGACCTGGGTGCTGCCTGCAACAGAAAGACCATCCCGCTTTGCGGCGGGCTCTGGTGAACACCAGCGGATCCTTAGACTCCGCTCCCTGGCACGGCTCACGTCATCATCCACACAGGCCCAGAGGATCCACCACCTGCCGAGACCCATTACAGTAACAAGTGGAGCGACAATTAAATTGAGAAGAAGTGAGATTATAGTAATATAAATCAGAGCGGTCAGTGTGTGAAGAACCGTGCGTATTATTGTGGAGGACAAAAAACATCAGAGCAGAAGTAATGGGGCTTGAAGACTGAAAAGATATATTTTGCATCCATGCAATGGATAGAGAACAGAACGAGGACAGTATATAAGGTTTGTCATCCACGATTGTTTATTACTGCTTCGTGCCCCCAGTCTGTTGTACACCATATACATCTGTAGCTCATGCTGACACCAAAGAGTTCGTCAGTGTAATTCCTCACATACCTAGATGTCTATCTATACAAGAGCTTGGAGAATCACTCAGATCTGAACATGTCCATTACACAATAATCCTTCCTAAAGAGCATTATTAGCTGACACAATATGACTAGGAGGTGCCGAGGCAGCACATTCAGCCCTATAATATGTTGGCTAAGGATATTGAAGCAATGGCCTTGCTAATCTGCTCTTCTTTACATCTTTTTAGATGAAAAAAAAATATTGGATTATAGATCTCTGAAACATGATGTGCACAACCTAAATCTATAACTAAACTCATCAAGATATGGAAGCATGAAAATGAGTGAAAATCAATGTCATCTTGTAAGTCGAAATATATGGACAATTATTTAGTAATAGGAGTGTCTGTATTGAAAATGCTATGTACCTTCTATTTTTTTTATTTTACAGTTCACTAATATTAAGATTTTTTTTTTCCACAATGGCCTTTTCATTGTCTATGCTGAGTAGTAAACTCTTGGGCATTACAGACAGGGGGACATTTTTTGTTTTTGTTTCATTAGATCTTTCTTCTTTGCAATGCAATGGTTTATAATTTCCAAAAAACAGAATTCTTGCAGAATTTTAAGATAAAAAAAATTCACTATAAAGCTGAGACATCTAGCAGTTTATTGGATGAATAAGCAATTTATATAATTTTGAATACCCCCACTCTTTCACAAACTGTACTGACTTTATCGTGCTTTTGAGTGATTCATACCTGACAGGAAGTTGTGTAGTCCTCTCATTGTTAGTGAGGTGTGTCTGCTTCTCCCTTCCTCCTATGGCAATACATATCCTCCTCTGCGGTCTCAGGAGGCATGGCTAGATCTTGTCTCTGAGATCAAGTCCCACCCCAAGTGATGTCACACCTCTGACCGGCCCCTTCAGCCTACATAACCATCTCCCCTGTCATATACATACAAACATATTACACAATATATATATATATATATATATATATATATATATATATATATATAGACAGACAGAACGAGAGAGACAGAGAGAAAGAGAGACAGAGAGAAAGAGAGACAGAGAAAGAAAGAGAGACAGAGAGAGAAAGAGAGACAGAGGGAAAGAGAGACAGAGGGAAAGAGAGACAGAGAGAGAGAAGGGGAGAGAGAGAGAAAGAAAGAGAGAGAAAGAGAGAGATACACACTGTGTATCTGTGTATGGATATATGTTTATTGGGACATTTACAGAAAAATGAGGTGTGTTTACAGCATGTTGCCTTGTGTTGAGCAATATTACATGCAGAGAAACAGACAGAGAATGAATGCAGCAGATACTGCAATCTCACTGACTGAGACATAGTCTGCTGTAATATTAGCTATTCTGCAACAGCTCTGGGCAGGGAACTTGCAGAAGTGCTGTGGGAGAGAGAGAGGTGGGGGGGGGGGGGGGGCAGGGTGTGTTGAAGAGCTGAGGGAAACCACTGCATTCATGTAGTACTCAAGCACTTGGCAGGCTAGGGGCATTTCTTTACTGCCACAGGGACATACTTAAGGTCCAGCTCCCTGTTACTGTGAATTCCTAGAGCCTACTTAGTCTGCAACGTGCTGCTCCTTGGCTCTTGTAAAACTACAATCCTAGCAGGAGAGCTGTACCTACAGGTTGGACACCACTGATGTAGACCATGTATGTTACATTTGGTCTACAGGATTTTTACCCACAGGTCATTCAAGGCTTGAGGAGGCTGAACTTCATCCTTTGCCTGGTCCTATTAGAGATGATCCCATAGAACATAAAAAATAGAATATTGGGTACATTCACACGTACCTAATCTGCTGCCGATTTTATTCTGCAGATTGGATGCAGCAGATTTATACTATTTATTTTTATTGAATTAATCTGCAACATAAAATATGCAGCGTAAAATCCTCAGCTGATTAAGTAAATGTGAACAGACCCTTAGAGGAGCCTGCCATCACTTTCCTTCCTCAGGGCAGTCCCAGGTGGATTCTGACTGCCCCCACCAGCCAAGACTGATAGATCTCTCCATGTTTGCGCTAAGTGCATAAGTCCTTAGTATTATTGGCATGTCATTAAGACAAATGAGGAACTCACATGGGCGGTAATCTTGGAGTTGGGATCTCACCAAAGCAGAAATGGCTGAGCCTGTGCATCTGTCTACACAATGGAGTCAATGGAAAACCTACAAGGGAGCATATGGCCAACTCCCCAATGAACTGACTGTTGGGGTTCATTATTCTTTTATAGCATAATCCCAAAGGATGGTCCAATGTTACAGATGAAAAACACACACACACACACACACACTACCAATATAGGTTATCGAGCTTTGATAAACAATTTCGGGTCATCAGAGGTCGAAGCGTTGTCTCTCGTTGGCTCCTGATTTGTCACCTTTCCCGATGAAGAAACAACAATGGCTTTACCAGTGACGGCAGTCACCTTCTGGATCTGTGATATGGCATCACAGGCCGCCACCACCTCATCACTCTCAAAGTCATAGTCTGGGATTAATGCCTGTTCTAGGCTTAAATCCGTCTGGGTCTTCTCCAGAGCTTTCGATGTTTCACCTTCTTTCTTCTGTTGGAGGAGCTTTTGAGCCCATTTCAGATCTTCCTCCCATAACTCCACATTAGAAGGGCAGATGTGGAGCCCGATTTGGAAGCTCCGGATGGCCTGTAGGGGACAACAAACATACTGTTCTAAAACAAAAATAGAGAAACACAGCCGCACATCCGCAAATTGTTTTTTTTTATCTACTTGCTCCTCAATATAATTTCAAAAACTAACAGGTTGGTATTATACATTTTGATAAAAAAGTACAAGCTTTGTCAAGGCCACCTAGTCAGAGTGGGTCCCTAACACTAGAGTAGCCCCGGGCGGCGACCACTGCATCCGCGACACGAAGCTCACAGGGGGAATGACCCAGTGGCCAAGCAGCCCACTGCTTCCCGATTAAGCCCCTGGCTCTGGGCCACTCCACTCCACAGTCAAAGTTTCACAGCAAGGGCCTGGTCGGGCAGCATTGGGGATTCTCTGCCATTGGGTCGTTCCCCCTGTGGGCACTGGTGTTGCAGCAGTGGTGTTGCCGCTCAGGGCAGCGCCATTTTATTCTGGGGATGTTAGGGACGTGGTGGTCGTGACGTGGCTAGCAGGCTTGCACTTCATGATCGTTAAGTACACTAAACACCTGTTAGTTTAATAAATTTTACTGAGAAGCCTTAGATCAAGGTGCATGTTGTAGATGTGTGACCATGTGGAGTAAAATGGCTATATATGTAACGTGGGTATTGGCCAAACACTCAACTCTTTCTCCCAATACCCAAAGGCCGAGCTTGCATATTTTGTGAATGGTGAAGGGGTAGACATTCTCTGCCAGATACCTATTACCTTCCTAAGAACAAAATCCAACATGCCGACCCTCCTTCTCTGACATCTGTCGTCCAAGGAGAATCAGAAGGCCGCAATACACATTGGATCATTGGTCTTAAACTATGGACCTCCTCCAGATGTTACAAAACTTCAACTCCCAGCATGCCCGGACAGCCGTTGGCTGTCCGGGCATGCTGGGAGTTGAAGTTTTGCAACATCTGGAGGAGGGCCACAGTTTAAAACCATGGCATTAGATGGTCAACTGATCCACCAATAGTGGCAGGTTTGGCCAGTTTATATAGCCAGCTTATCCCATGAATATGTGATGCGATCATAAAGTTTTTTTGCAGTGTGTAACTATAGCTCTGCATGGGAGCTGTATACACAAAATGGTAAGAAGCATCTAATCGAGACTACTTGCCCAGTTGCTTCATTCTCGTATAGTAGCAATAAAACAATGGTTGAGCTGCAAGAGGACATAAGGCCGTAGCTGGACCTGAGGAAGAGGGGGGTCCCGCCCCTTGAAATGCGTTGTCCGTGTATATCAATAAATCTTTTTTATTTTACAATACTGGTCCGCTTTTGGGTTAATTCTGGTGACCCACGACTGGAAGAGCACAGCACATCCATTTCCATATAAGGCCGTAGTTGGGAGACCAGACAGAAAAAAGAACTACACAACTTACTCTGAAGCATACAGCAGCTGAAAAGTACTGGAAGGATTGCTTTTTGTAATAGAAGCAATTTACAAATCTGTATAACTTTCTGGCACCAGTTGATGTTTCATCTTAGAAGGCACTGGCCTGCAGCAATGCTAAGCCCCTACAAGCCGGTAATGATAAGGGTCTGGCACACAGCGGCACTATGTTCTCAGCAAGGTGACATTTACAGAACAATGCTTGTCGGCAGTGGTTTATTGTCACCACGGTTTGGACAAGTAGAGAGCTCACATTTCTGACAAGACACAAAATTACTAAGCAAACACCTAATAAACCAGTGTTTGTCATGGGCTTAGTTCACACAGATCAATCTAAATAATGGAGACATGAAAGATCAAAGCAGAGAAAAGACAACCAGCAATCCCCAGCATCTGCTGAGGATACGGGTTATTTCACTATCCACACTATTCAGGGCACCAATGGGCAGGCAGAGGATGCCCCCCCCCCCCTATCATTACTGCACAGAGCACACTCGCTATGTGCGTAATGACCGGCGATACAGGGGCCGGAGCATCATTACATCACGGCCCGCCCCCTTAATGCAAGTCTATGAGAGGGGGCGTGATGGCCACCACACCCCCTCCCATAGACTTGTATTGAGAGGGCGTGGCGGGCCGGAACAGTGACGTAAGGATGCTCCGGCCCCTGTATTGCCCGTCATTACGCACAGAGCGAGTTTGCTCTGGGCAGTAATGATAGCGAGGTGCTGCAGCCAAGATCCCAGGAGCGGGACCCTGGCGATCGGACATCTTATCCTCTATCCTTTGGGGGATAAGATGCAAGGGGCGGAGAACCCTTTAAGCGCTCCTACACACTCCTTCCAAAACGAACTGGTCTCAGCAATGACATCAAGCTTAGACAATCACCGGCTGAGGCGGCAAATCTCTGGTGGCGGTGACTGGCTGGGAGGTCACTGCCTAGACTAGTATGTCTTGGAAGGTGGGGGCTGGAGCACTCAACAAGGTAAGTTGGACACCACTCTTTAGATCCAACTCTCTAGTTGGATCAATTCTATCAACTTCTTGGCAATTCCTTCTCCAGTAGGATTTTGCCCCTTACCTTCTCCATATCCCCCTCAGATCCATAGGGGAGGGCTGGCTTCTCACTCAATTGTTGGGGAGGGGAGCTTCTCACACAATTGTTTTAAAAATTATTTTATTTACCTTGGTGAGAGGCCTATACACCTTCCAGGGGCCTTTATACTGGAAAACCTACTTACTGGGGAGATTATATATATATATATATATATATATATATATATAGATAGATAGAGGGGAACTACCTACTGGGAAACCTACCTACTGGGGTCTATGTACAGGGGTAAATACCTACTTTATACTGGGGTAACAATCAACTGGGGGCCTATATACTGGAGGAGCAAACCAATAGGAGTTTATTTGGTACATTCACACCACGTTTTTGCAATACAGTTCCTGTATATGTTTTCAATTTGAAAACCGTATGAAACCGTATACATTGACTCTCCATTGAAAACTGTATGCCAAATGATGCATCCGGTTGTGTTAGTTTTGCGCCTTGTACGGTTAGTGGAAAAAATATTTCCTTGGGTACCTAGTTTATAGACTGGGGACAATATGTTCTGGGACACCTGTACACTGGAGAAACTGCACACTGGGGGAACATGTCTATCTACTGGAGTGACCTATCCCTACCACTTACCTACCCACCTTACTGCGCATGACACGAAAGTGGCATTATTACTGTTTGAGACACTTTCCCCTATGGAGAAAAGTTAAGGAGAGCGCTGGATAAGTGCAGAGCCCAAGATGTTTGTCTGGCAGGTTCTGCGGAGATGAGTTGTGAATGGAAGAAATCGTCCTAATGGTCGGAGCTGGATGGAGAAGAAAAAGGAAAGTGATCGACTACTATTAAATTAGACAACATCTGTGAATTACTGGATGTAACTGCACTGTAATCACTTATTCAAAGACCTGCCGAGCTGGTATCTACTACTGTGGGGGGATATTGGTCTATGTACAGTCTTTTTTTATTTAGTAACAGTAAGGTGATAATATGCGGTCATTATGAGGCAGAATTCTTATTTTTTAAACCCCCTCTTGAGAAAATCCTGCGTAAGCCCCTGGATTAGACAAAAGCCAAAACTTCATTTGAATAATACACTTGATGTCGAGCCAGGATCGGGGAGTTGATATAACCTTGACTCGTACAACTGATCAGAACAATAAACAGATGGAAAAACTGTGGTGCCTAAAATGAAGGTTAGTCAAGCAGAAAGACTTCCCATCGCAGGCTACGATACTGTGTGTAAATAATCCCTGAAAGGCAAAATACACGGGACTGGTAGCGCTAGGCAACTGAAAGCCACAAATGAGGATTCATGAACTTCTGAGAAGGTGATTCATGTTCACGCTGTCATTAGAAAACCATCGGAATCAAAGAATGCAGAACCGCGGACTCAACCGGGGAACACAGCTCCGATGCTCCAATGGTTGATTAAGTTCTACAAATATTTGCGGCATAATTTCACCGTAGGAGGCGCCGCAGGACCTCAGAGATAATTTCACTTTTTCTTGGCAGAGGAGAAATTACACATCTGCACAGAATATCCTACGCTTATATCCGGCAAATGTCAAGGAAATATTTTACAGAAAATAAAAGGAATTATGGCCAAAATGTAAGGATTGGATGAGATCATGCAGCACAGAGACACTTTACTTGATGTATTTTCACCATCTGGATTTATGGAATTATTATTATTTTATTTTTTTGTTTCTTGCATATTTAACATTCTTCCGCTTCCATACACTGGTAGTGATACAACCTAAGGGTCTATTTACACGATAGAAATTCCGCCTCAGATTAAAGCCCAGAGACTTGTATGGGATTCCACACTCCCATTCATACTTCTGAATTTCCGCTTGCGGAAATTCAGAAGTATGAATGGGAGTGCGGAATCCCATAGAAGTCTATTGGCTTTAATTTGAGATGGAATTCCCCAAGCGGAAATTCTGCCGTGTGAAAAGAGCCTAACGCCGTTGTGCACACACCAAATTTTCAGACTTATTTCAGGCACAATTTTGGTCAGTTTTTTTTTTTAAATCAAAACCAGAGAGGGGAACAGACACACAAAAACTAGATTTGCAAATTTTTTGTGTTTTGGACCCAACTCTTGATTTTGGTAAAATTCGAAAAATGTTCGTACCCAACTCTTGATTTTGGTAAAATTCGAAAAATGTTCGTAATCGACCAAAATAAGGCTCAAAATACTGTGTGTGCACTTGTAGCCTAAAAGGGAATTTTCTCTGGGTGCTTATATTAGATTTTGTTTTCAGGAAAATTGAGCTCTGACCGCTATAAACCTATTTAACGGAGATATCCAGTGGTGAAAAACTTATCCCCTATCCTAAGGATAGGGGATAAGTTTCAGATCGTGGGGGTCCGACCACTGGGGCTCCCCCGCGATGTCCTGTATGGAGCCCTGACAGCCCGCGGGAAGTGTGCGTGTTGACCACCACACGAAGCGGCGGCTGACACGCCCCCACAATACAACTCTATGGCAGAGCGGGAGCGCTGCCTTCGGCAATCTCCGGCTCTGCCATAGAGTTGTATTGAGGGGGCATGTCGGCCGCCGCTTCGTGCGGTGGTCAACTCGCGCTATCTGGCCAGCGAGCCGGGGCCCTATACAAGAGATCGCAAGGGGCCCCAGCGGTCTGAACCCCCCCCCGCGCGATCTAAAACTTATCCCTTATCCTTAGGATAGGGGATAAGTTTTTCACCACTGGACTACCCCTTTAAAAAATGTTTTAAACTATAAAGATTTCACTGATTCATGGACAGATGTTTACTTTAAAAAATAAACTGAAGAATAAAAATATATTTAAGTTGGTTCTCTAGAAATTTTAATTTCCAGAAATTAGCATTCATCTTAGATGCTATAATCTTCCTTAGAAATAATGCTTTCTTAATGGCTGTGTAAAATAAAGAAAAAAGAAAGATCAATTGTTAAGCCCATAAAAGGGTTGTCCAAGAATATAAAACCAGAGCTAATTTTGCCCAAAACCAGTACCACCCCTGTCCTCAGGTTGTGTGTGGTATAACAACTTGTCTCCATTCACTTCAATAAATCTGAGCTGCAATCCCTCACACAACCTGAGGACAGGGGTGGCGCTATTTTTGGACAAAATTAGCTCTGGTTTTATATCCATGGACAACCCCTTTAACATTAAATATATAGTCCCCAGACGAATCCATTAATTAACCCATTTATTGCCACTGCAATCTTCTGCACGTTTTGATGGTTAAAGAGTACCTGTCACCAAACTAAACTTTTAATATATTGTTCCTTATGTAATTATAAGACACTTTGCTATTTACTTGCTGTTAAAATGCTCAACCTTTATATGTTTTTAATGTGACTAAAAAAACAGCCACAAGATGGCTCTGTTCCGTTCCCTGCGCAAGTCAAACAGTTAGTTTGGTCTCCTCCTGGCCTGGCAGGAGACCAAAATCAGAAAGTGCATGCGGGGCATGGCAAAGCACAGCTCTCACAGGCTTCAGTTACATCGCACCTGCTGCGGAATATAGTGGTAGTAGTGCGTCTATATTAATAATTCTTGACGCGTTTCAGGGTACTGACATATATTGTACGACCCTTGTACGACCTAAGTATCTACTGAGGAAAGGGTTGTTCAAAACATGCCAGTGCCATGCCTGAAACGAGTCTAGATTATTAATATAGACGCACTGCTACCACTATTTCATCCAGCAACCAGTGCGGTGCAGCTATCCATGTATTTGGACTTAATTTGGCGATTCTAAGATCACTGCCAACGTCAGACGCTGAAACCATGAGGATCTTCCATATCTGCTGTGGATGCTGCATTTATTCTTCCAAGTGCCGTAACAACCAGAATCACCGCTGCCGGAACAACTACAAAAGTCCATGCCTCTGACACAGACCTGACTGCGGTAATACAGGGTCCCTGCTATCGGACCAGCCGCAGAAGCGCTTGCCAGCGCTCCCACGCACAGAGTTCTTCGACCTATTGCAGCAGAACTTTGTGTACCAATGTCTGAACGTGCAGGTAATGTGTGTCTACAATGGCATTAGATACCTGTCTATACTCACTATTCTGCTGGTGAGGTCACTGTGTACATACATAACATTACTTATCCTGTACTGATCCTGAGTGACATCTTGTATTATTCTCCAGAGCTGCACTCACTATTCTGCTGGTGAGGTCACTGTGTACATACATTACATTACTTATCCTGTACTGATCCTGAGTTATATCCTGTATTATACTCCAGAGCTGTACTCACTATTCTGCTGGTGCGGTCACTGTGTACCTACATTACATTACTTATCCTGTACTGATCCTGAGTTATATGCTGTATTAAACTCCAGAGCTGTACTCACTATTCTGCTGGTGGGGTCACTGTGTACATACATTACATTACTTATCCTGTACTGATCCTGAGTTATATCCTGTATTATACTCCAGAGCTGTACTCACTATTCTGCTGGTGAGGTCACTGTGTACATACATTACATTACTTATCCTGTACTGATCCGGAGTTATATATCAGACAGGAGGCTCATATCTTATGCATTATTCTTTCTTTAATAATGCCCATAGCAGAACTATTCAGTAATCAATTCAAACAGAAAAAACTTCAACTCCCAGCAGTCCTAGGACCACAGAAGCCACTCCTCGTCTGTAGCCACTATATAAGGACTGCCCACATATAGATCCTCCTCTTTCTTTCTGCTCATAGCAGACCTAAGATAAGTATACTCTATGTGTTTGATTTACTGTTCACTTATATAGCGATTTATTACTGTGTATTACCCTTGAGACCTGTGTGGTACTATCCCTTAGGTGATTAGTACTCACACTGCAAAAAATTTTTTCTTTTCCCTTTTCCCCTGTATTCTCTGCTGTGGGAGCCGGAAATCTTCCGGTGCCGATTTCCTCTCCCCTATCGCCGCTTCGTCCGCATCTCCGCATCTCCGCATCTCCGTATCTACCTTCCCCTCCCCCTCCCTTCCCTGCGCCATTTTACCTTCTTCTCCGTCCGAGTTCGCGCGCGCGGGCTGGGGCGGAGCCTTTCCCCTGGTTGGTCCGCTCCTCTTTGTGGCCTGCGCTCGGGAAGGGGCGGCGTTCGGCGTGCAGTGTGGTTGAGAGGCGCTCCTGCGACCTCCAATCAGGACCCAGAGGGACGTAGTCTCGCGAGACTTCGTCCCCTGGGCTCATATACTCCGGGCTTACCTCACACCACAGCGCCAGTGCTACGCTAGCGGTGTGGAGGTCGGAGCCCGTTTTCTATCAGTAGGTTTTTTACCCAGTAGGTTTTTTACCATCCCTAACGGAATTTATTCCGCTTGATTAGATTCTTAGTTGTGCCTGGGTCAGTTATTTTATCCACTTTCCAGTGAAATTCTTTATCCCTATCCTAAAGTTAGTATGGCTGAAGAACCCTCATCTGTCCCCCTCAGAGGGGAGGGTCCGTCCCTGGATGCAGCACAATTTATGACTGCCACCCAGATCCAGGACTTAATTAATAAGTCAGTCCAAGCGGCCCTGGCCTCATCCATAATGCCCTCTGGCCTGCAACAACAGGTTCCCAATATCTCGGCTCCCCTTCATGGCGGAGATCCACAGGTAAAAAAGGGCAAGGCTTCCCATAAAAGGAAGCACACCTCTGACTCCCCGGCAGGGGAAGATAATAACATGCTCCAGACAGCCCCTACCCCGGTCTGTCAACCCCAGCATCCCTCTGACTCCGCTCGACCCCTGGGCCTCGGGGAGTTACATGGCAAGAGGCGTAAGTCCGCTAAGCGCACTAAACCCGACTCCTATGTAGACTCCTCTACTGAGGACTCTTCGGGTTCATCTAATGAGTCTGAGGACTACGAGTCAGACCCAAATGTTGAACAGGATGCTGGGGATACGGCGCTCGTCACCGACGCCAACCCTGCCATGCAGGGCAATGTTGTCCTGGATTCCACAGGAGAGCCCCCTTTTTCACCCAGACGCGATCTCCCATCCGAGATCAGGCGACTGGTCTCCACTTCCCCACGTGGCCCAATATGTAGAGCTCTGGGCTCGTAAATCCCTGGATAGGTCCAGCCGCAATAAGCTGAGGGCAGAATGCCCTAGACCCTTTATCCCCAATAAGGTGGTGGCTACCCCGGAGGTGGACCCCATCCTGATGAAATACTTATTAAAATCGGGTAAATTTCCTAAGAAGGGAATAGAACGTTCCTTCAAAACCATACAGGAGCGTATCCTGGATTTAATGGGTCCACTCACTAAGATCCTTAATTTAGCCGAGCATGCTGCGGCGTCGGAAGAACCCGTGGACGTCCGTCAGCTCCGCGGCTGGGCCCAGAGAGCCATTTGCCTGGCAGGTACTGCCAACACCACCTGCTCAGTCGAGAGACGCCGGTCAATCCTGATGCGCCTCGACCCGCAACTATCCCATTTGGCCGAGACCGAACCCGGTCCCTCGGCAGCAGGCATGCTTTTCGGTGATAGTTTGATGAAGGACGTCAACAGATTTGTCGGCCTTTTTACCGGCTTAGATAAGGCCCAAACTTCCCTTAAAAAATCGGGGTCCAGTAGTATTTTTCCCCGGGCCGGCAGAAGTAGAGGCCGATCTGCCGGCCGTTCTGCTCCCTACAGGCCACAGGGCAGACCAGTGCCCCAATACCAGTATTCCCAGGCTCCTCCTTCCTACACCGTTCCAGTGGTCCAACCATCCCCATTCTTCCCTCCTCGTGGTCGACCCTGGAGAAGTCGTGGCGGACGTGGATACCCCCGCTCCCGTCCTTCTACCGGTGAGTGTACCATACATCCCACTTTCTCATATACCTGTGGGGGGGCGACTGATGTATTTTACCCAAGCCTGGTCTGCGATTACGGCAGACGTGTGGGTCCTTCAGACAGTGGCGGGGTTTCACCTAGAACTCCAGTCCTTACCGGTTCTGGGTGTAATTCCAGCCCCTATCCGGTTCTCGGAGCAAAACGCCATCCTCATAGACAACGAGGTGCGAGATCTCCTGTCCAAACATGCGATCATGGAGTACGACCAATCTTCCCTAGGGTTCATAAGCAACCTCTTCCTAGTAAGGAAGAAAGGGGGCGGCTACCGACCGGTCATAAACCTGAGAGACCTAAACCAACATGTCATGTATCGCCATTTCAAAATGGAGGGAATTCACTCACTCCGGGATCTTTTGCTGCCAGGAGACTGGCTGGTGAAGGTGGACTTGAAGGACGCCTACCTTACCGTTCCCATACACCCGGAGTCACAACAGTTCCTCCGTTTTCTTTGGAGGGGCAGATTGTGGCAGTTTACGTGCCTTCCGTTCGGCCTATCATCCGCCCCGTGGTGCTTCACCAAACTGATGAAACCGGTGGTGGCAGCTCTGAGGAGCAGGGGGGTTCGTCTGATCATTTACTTAGACGACCTTCTTATCATGGCCCGATCCAAATCTCAGGCCTCCCTTCACATGTCGTGGACAATATCGTTGCTACATACTCTAGGCTTCGTGGTCAACCGAGAAAAGTCGGTTCTCGTCCCGGCTCAGGAAATGGAGTTCCTGGGTTTTCTTGGTGGACACCAATCGCGCACTACTGCGGCTCCCCAAGTCCAAACTAGCCCTGATCCGCAAAGAAATCAAGGCGGTTTTGCGCAAAGGATGCTTGTCATTAAGGATTCTGGCGCGCCTGGTGGGGCTCCTGGCGGCTTCCATCCAGGCCATCTTTCCGGCCCCTCTGCACTACCGAGCCCTTCAGAGGCTCAAGATCTTACATCTGCGCCAGGGTCTCAGGTACGCGGACAAAGTACCCCTCTGTCCGGCGGCTACCGAGGAGTTACATTGGTGGCTTCGTCACGCGGTCGAGTGGAATGGCAAGGCCATTTTCAACCCGCGTCCGGACGTCATCATAGAGTCGGACGCGAGCCGTCTTGGCTGGGGCGCTCGATGCGGGGAGATTTCCACAGGAGGGACTTGGTCCGCATCGGAAGTCGACCTACATATCAATGCACTGGAGCTGCTGGCGGCTTTCTTTGCCGTCAAGAGCTTCATGCCTCGTTCGTCCAACTGTTGTGTGTTATTACGCATGGACAACGTGGCGGCGGTTCAGTACGTCAACCGCTTGGGGGGTACCAGATCCAAGATCCTGGCAGACCTGGCCAAGGAATTTTGGCACTTTTGCCTAGCTCGCAACATTGTCCCGGTAGCGGAGTACATTCCAGGGGTCTCCAACACGGTGGCCGATTGGAATTCTCGCTACCTTCTCGATTCCAGCGACTGGCGCCTGGACCGTTCAATTTTTCTGCAGTTGCTTCATCTTTGGGGCCCGTTAGGCGTGGACCTTTTCGCTTCTCGTCTCAACCATCAACTGCCTCGTTTCTTCAGCTGGAGACCGGATCCAGAAGCGTCTGCGGTAGACGCTCTCCGCCTCCTCTGGCCGAGGGGAACTCACTATGCCTTTCCTCCTTTCCAGTTGATCCCCAGGGTCCTCTTGCATACGACGAACCAGAGGGCGACGGTTGTGCTGATCACACCTTGGTGGCCGACACAACCATGGTTCCCTCTTCTTTTGGGGATGATCGTGGATTATCCCCGACTGTTACCCCAAGTTCCTCACCTTCTCACCAACCCGGCCGGGAGCCTCCATCCCCTGGTGATGGAGGGCAACCTGCCTCTCCTAGCGTGGTTGGTTTCGGGATCCCGGACACGGATCAAGACCTTTCAAGATCAGCTAGGGATCTCCTCACCCTGGCCTGGGCCCCCGGGACTAGATCGGCATATCGATCAGCCTGGAGACTCTGGGTTCGTTGGTGTGATCAACAGCAGGTTGATCCCGTACATGCACCTGTGTCCGTAGTAGTAAACTTTCTGGCACATTCTTTTGAGTCTGGCAAATCCTATAGCTCCATTAATGTGTACCGATCGGCTATTGCGGCTTATCACTGCCCTGTGGACTCTTTGCCGATTGGCAAACACCCGTTGGTTTGTAGACTTTTACGCGGTATTAAATTTAAACGTCCCCCTCGGCCTAGGTATCAATCGACCTGGGATGTCTCCAGGTTGCTCGATATGTTTGCCTCATGGGTGGACAATGACGACCTTTCCCTGAAACTGTTGTCTTATAAACTGACGGTCCTTCTTGTTTGGTATCCATCAAACGTGTCTCGGACGTAAAAGCTTTGGATATCTCTAGGCGACAATTTTCGCCTCAGGGAGTCAAATTCTCGGTGGTCCGTAGGACCAAGACAGGTATTCACTCGGTTTTTTACCCGTTTTTTCCCGCGCATCCACGGCTTTGCGTGGTTCGTTGTTTACAGGCGTACGAATCTCAGACGGCGGATCTGCGCTCTCCGGATTTCTCTCAGCTCCTGGTCTCATATGTCAGACCACATCATCCAGTTTCCTCCGCTACTCTAGCACGCTGGGTGCGGTCTGCCATGGAGATGGCAGGTATAGATGTGTCCCTGTTTGGAGCTCACTCTTCCAGGGGCGCTATGGCTACGAAAATCGTCACATCAGGGGGCTCCCTCTCTGACTTATTGATGGCGGCCGATTGGTCTTCGGAGACCACCTTTCGCCATTTCTACTTCAGGCCGGAGGACCACGTGTCTATGTCAGTCTTATAATACTCTGATTGTTATTGTTCTTACTGTCATTGCTGGTTGTTAGCTTTGAACTTGCATAAGATATGAGCCTCCTGTCTGATATATAAATCGAGATTTTCCTAGCTTGTGACGGAAAATATTAGTTATATGAAGACAGGAGGCGAGTATCTTCCCTCCCTACCCACCCTATTACGATTCTTTGTTCTCTTTGCAGGATATTGAAAGCAGAGGCGGTTTTCCTGAGTTCGGATGACCTGTTTGGTTCCTGTTATTTGGTTCCTCTATAGTCCCCGTTGGGACGAAGCTGAAGTTCCCTTTGCTCCGGGTTTCTGCTGTTCCGGGCTGAATGACCGACGGCTGCTGTTCGTCGCGGATGTCTGGGTGGAGTTATCTTCTGTGCGGTTCTGGTTCGCATCAAGAAAGAGGAGGATCTATATGTGGGCAGTCCTTATATAGTGGCTACAGACGAGGAGTGGCTTCTGTGGTCCTAGGACTGCTGGGAGTTGAAGTTTTTTCTGTTTGAATTGATTACTGAATAGTTCTGCTATGGGCATTATTAAAGAAAGAATAATGCATAAGATACTCGCCTCCTGTCTTCATATAACTAATATTTTCCGTCACAAGCTAGGAAAATCTCGATTTATATCCTGTATTATACTCCAGAGCTGCACTTACTATTCTGCTGGTGGGGTCACTGTGTACATACATTACATTACTTATCCTGTACTGATCCTGAGTTATATCCTGTATTATACTATAGAGCTGTACTCCCTATTCTGCTGGTGAGGTCACTGTGTACATACATTACATTACTTATCCTGTACTGATCCTGAGTTATATCCTGTATTATACAACAGAGCTGTACTCACTGTCACGATTCGGCTGGCTGGAGGTGGATCCTCTGTGCCAGAGAGGGATTGGCGTGGACCGTGTTGGTGGACCGGTTCTAAGTTGCTACTGGTATTCACCAGAGCCCGCCGCAAAGCGGGATGGTCTTGCAGTGGCGGTAGCAACCAGGTCGTATCCACCAGCAACGGCTCAACCTCTCTGACTGCTGAAGATAGGCGCGGTACAAGGGAGTAGACAAGAGCAAGGTCGGACGTAGCAGAAGGTCAGGGCAGGCAGCAAGGATCGTAGTCAGGGGCAACGGCAGAAGGTCTGGAACACAGGCTAGGAACATACAAGGAAACGCTTTCACTGGCACAATGGCAACAAGATCCGGCAAGGGAGTGCAGGGGAAGTGAGCATAAGTAGGGCAAGGAACAGGTGCAGCTAATCAGGGTGATTGGGCCAGGCACCATCATTGGTGCACTGGCCCTTTAAATCTCAGAGCACTGGCGCGCGCGCGCCCTAGAGAGCGGAGCCGCGCGCGCCAGAGCATGACAGCCGGGGACCGGGACAGGTAAGTGACCTGGGGTGCGATTCGCGGGCGGGCGCGACCCGCTATGCGAATCGCATCCCCGCCGGCCATGTTAGTGCAGCGCTCCCGGTCAGCAGGTCTGACCGGGGCGCTGCAGGGAGAGAAACGCTGCAAGCGCTTCGGGGAGGAGCAGGGACCCGGAGCGCTCGGCGTAACAGTACCCCCCCCCCTTAGGTCTCCCCCTCTTTTTGTCGGAATGTTGCTCCACAGAGGACGAGGACATCGGGAGTGATTGTAGAGTCTCCTTCTGAGGGACAGTGAAGTCCTGGGTTTTAACAAGAATGGCAGACCGGTCAGAAGGAGTGGGAATGGGGAGGGGGGGCAGAGGGTGAGGCTTGGCACGGGGTAGAGTGTCACCAGGACGGGGACTATGAGGGGGCACGGCACAGTCCTGACAGGCCTTGGGGAGACCAGGCACAGGAGGAGACACTGAGGACCGACAGACGGGGCTGGGAGCAGACGTGAGGCACTCTTTGCGGCAAGCAGGACCCCAATTCTTGATCTCCCCGGTGGTCCAGTCAAGGGTGGGAGAATGGTGCTGGAGCCATGGCAGACCGAGGAGGATTTCAGAGGTACAGCCGGGCAAAACCAAAAATTCAATTTCCTCGAGATGTGGTCCAATGTTCATAAGCAGGGGCACTGTGCGATAACGCACAGTGCAGTGCAGCTTGACTCCGTTGACCGAAGAAATAAAGAGCGGCTTGATGAGACGGGTCACCGGAATGCAGTACGTATCAAGCAAAGAGGCCAGAATAAAATTTCCAGAAGAACCAGAGTCCAAGACGGCCACAGCAGAGAAGGAGGAGTTGGCAGAAGGAGAAATCCGTACGGGCACAGAGAGACATGGAGAAGCAGACTCTGTACCCAGAGACGCCAGGCCCACATGAGCAGGTTGCGTGCGTGCATTTTCCAGACGTGGAGGACGAATAGGGCAATTCACCAAGAAATGTTCGGTACTAGCGCAGTACAGACATAGATTTTTATCCCTACGGCGAGACCTCTCTTCAATAGTCAGGCGAGACCGATCTACTTGCATAGGCTCCTCGGCGGGAGGCACAGGGGTAGATTGCAAGGGATACCGAGAGAGAGGTGCCCAGGGATTAAGGTCTTTTTCCTGGCGGAGTTCCTGGTGTCTTTCCGAAAAACGCATGTCAATGCGGGTGGCCAAATGGATAAGTTCATGCAGGTTGGCAGGAATCTCTCGTGCGGCCAGCACATCTTTGATGTTACTGGATAGGCCTTTTTTAAAGGTCGCGCAGAGAGCCTCGTTGTTCCAAGATAATTCGGAAGCGAGAGTACGAAATCGGATGGCGTACTCGCCTACTGAAGAATTACCCTGGACCAGGTTCAGCAGGGCAGTCTCGGCAGAAGAAGCTCGGGCTGGTTCCTCGAAGACACTGCGAACCTCAGAGAAGAAGGAGTGTACAGAGGCGGTGACAGGGTCATCGCAGTCCCACAGCGGTGTGGCCCAAGACAAAGCCTTCCCAGACAGGAGACTGACCACGAAAGCCACCTTCGACCGTTCTGTAGGAAATTGGTCCGACAACATCTCCAAATGAAGGGAACATTGTGACAGAAAACCACGGCAGAGTCTAGAGTCCCCATCAAATTTGTCCGGCAGGGACAAGCGGAGGTTAGGAGCGGCCACTCGCTGCGGAGGAGGTGCAGGAGCTGGTGGAGGAGATGGTAGCTGCTGTTGCAGATGCTGTAGCTGCGACTGAAGTTGCTGTACCATGGTGGACACTTCCGACAGCTGGTGACTTAGATGGGCGATCTGTCGGGATTGCTGGGCGACCACCATGGTGAGGTCAGAGACAGCTGGCAGGGGAACCTCAGCGGGATCCATGGCCGGATCTACTGTCACGATTCGGCTGGCTGGAGGTGGATCCTCCGTGCCAGAGAGGGATTGGCGTGGACCGTGTTGGTGGACCGGTTCTAAGTTGCTACTGGTATTCACCAGAGCCCGCCGCAAAGCGGGATGGTCTTGCAGCGGCGGTAGCAACCAGGTCGTATCCACCGGCAACGGCTCAACCTCTCTGACTGCTGAGATAGGCGCGGTACAAGGGAGTAGACAAGAGCAAGGTCAGACGTAGCAGAAGGTCGGGACAGGCGGCAAGGTTCGTAGTCAAGGTGGGATAGCAGGAGGTCTGGAACACAGTATTGGTAACACAGTAAAGCTTTCACAAGGCACAAGGCAACAAGATCCGGCCAGGGAGTGCAGGGGAAGGGAGCATAAGTAGGGCAAGGAACAGGTGCAGCTAATCAGGGTGATTGGGCCAGGCACCATCATTGGTGCACTGGCCCTTTAAATCTCAGAGCGCTGGCGCGCGCGCGCCCTAGAGAGCGGAGCCGCGCGCGCCAGAGCATGACAGCCGGGGACCGGGACAGGTAAGTGACCTGGGGTGCGATTCGCGGGCGGGCGCGACCCGCTATGCCATCCCCGCCGGCCATGTTAGTGCAGCTCTCCCGGTCAGCGGGTCTGACCGGGGCGCTGCAGGGAGAGAAACGCCGCGAGCGCTTCGGGGAGGAGCAGGGACCCGGAGCGCTCGGCGTAACACTCACTATTCTGCTAGTGGGGTCACTGTGTACATACATTACATTACTTATCCTGTACTGATCCTGAGTTATATCCTGTATTATACTCCAGAACTGTACTCACTATTCTGCTGGTTAGGTCACTGTGTATATACATTACATTACTTATCCTGTACTGATCCTGAGTTATATCCTGTATTATACCCCAGATCTGTACTCACTATTTTGCTGGTGAGGTCACTGTGTACATACATTACATTACTTATCCTGTACTGATCCTGAGTTATATCCTGTATTATACTATAGAGCTGTACTCACTATTCTGCTAGTGGGGTCACTGTGTACATACATTACATTACTTATCCTGTACTGATCCTGAGTTATATCCTGTATTATACTCCAGTACTGCACTCACTATTCTGCAGACAATCTTTTGTTGAGTATACCAGATTGTTTTTTTCTTTTGGGCTACATAAAATGTTAGTAATTTTTTATGATTTTCTTCTCTTCCACTTGTGGTCAGTTCACATAAACTTGCCTGAAAAGAGCAGTTGACTTTTCATTGTAAAATATAACCTCAAAAGCTTCTGGGAAGTTAAAAGCCTGAAGATGGTGTCCGCGCCATCTAGCTGAGTAGCTGTAAGACTACAAAGTCCTCACTAAGTGTTCTCACTGGGAAAACCGCCAACAGGCATTAACAGGTCAAGTAATACAGCGTGTAAATGTAACAGGACGTCTACAGCTTCTCCTTTTGTTTCCAAAACAATGCAAAATGCTCCCATATTAAATATAGATGAAGTGATAAAAGAGCCTGTTAACCCTGTACTTACTTAACATAGAAAATCTTTTGACAGGACCTTACACCAGACACCCCCATCTATACAGACCTTACACCAGACTCCCCCATCTATACAGATCTTACATCAGACTCCCCCATCTATACAGATCTTACATCAGACTCCCCCATCTATACAGACCTTACATCAGACTCCCCCATCTATACAGACCTTACACCAGACTCCCCCATCTATATAGACCTTACATCAGACTCCCCCATCTATACAGACCTTACACCAGACTCCCCCATCTATACAGACCTTACACCAGACTCCCCCATCTATACAGACCTTACACCAGACTCCCCATCTATACAGATCTTACACCAGACTCCCCCCATCTATACAGACCTTACACCAGACTCCCCCATCTATACAGATCTTACACCAGACTCCCATCATCTATACAGACCTTACACCAGACTCCCCCATCTATACAGACCTTACCCCAGACTCCCCCATCTATACAGATCTTACACCAGACACCCCCATCTATACAGACCTTACACCAGACTCCCCCATCTATACAGATCTTACATCAGACTCCCCCATCTATACAGACCTTACATCAGACACCCCCATCTATACAGACCTTACACCAGACTCCCCCATCTATATAGACCTTACATCAGACTCCCCCATCTATACAGACCTTACACCAGACTCCCCCATCTATACAGACCTTACACCAGACTCCCCCATCTATACAGACCTTACACCAGACTCCCCATCTATACAGATCTTACACCAGACTCCCCCCATCTATACAGACCTTACACCAGACTCCCCCATCTATACAGATCTTACACCAGACTCCCATCATCTATACAGACCTTACACCAGACTCCCCCATCTATACAGACCTTACCCCAGACTCCCCCATCTATACAGATCTTACCCCAGACTCCCCAATCTATCCAGACCTTACACCAGACTCCCCCATCTATACAGACCTTACACCAGACTCCCCCATCTATATAGACCTTACACCAGACTCCCCATCTATACAGATCTTACACCAGACTCCCCCATCTATACAGATCTTACACCAGACTCCCCCATCTATACAGACCTTACACCAGACTCCCCCATCTATACAGATCTTACACCAGACTCCCCCATCTATACAGATCTTACACCAGACTCCCCCATCTATACAGATCTTACATCAGACTCCCCCATCTATACAGACCTTACATCAGACTCCCCCATCTATACAGATCTTACACCAGACTCCCCCATCTATACAGATCTTACACCAGACTCCCCCATCTATACAGATCTTACACCAGACTCCCCCATCTATACAGATCTTACATCAGACTCCCCCATCTATACAGACCTTACATCAGACTCCCCCATCTATACAGACCTTACACCAGACTCCCCCATCTATACAGACCTTACACCAGACTCCCCCATCTATACAGACCTTACACCAGACTCCCCCATCTATACAGACCTTACACCAGACTCCCCCATCTATACAGATCTTACACCAGACTCCCCCATCTATACAGATCTTACACCAGACTCCCCCATCTATACAGATCTTACACCAGACTCCCCCCATCTATACAGATCTTACATCAGACTCCCCCATCTATACAGACCTTACATCAGACTCCCCCATCTATACAGACCTTACATCAGACTCCCCATCTATACAGATCTTACACCAGACTCCCCATCTATACAGATCTTACACCAGACTCCCCCCATCTATACAGTCCTTACACCAGACTCCCCCATCTATACAGATCTTACACCAGACTCCCCCATCTATACAGTCCTTACACCAGACTCCCCCATCTATATAGACCTTACACCAGACTCCCCCATCTATACAGATCTTACACCAGACTCCCCCATCTATACAGACCTTACACCAGACTCCCCCATCTATACAGGTCTTACATCAGACTCCCCCATCTATACAGACCTTACATCAGACTCCCCCATCTATACAGATCTTACACCAGACTCCCCCATCTATACAGAACTTACACCAGACTCCCCCATCTATACAGATCTTACCCCAGACTCCCCAATCTATACAGACCTTACATCAGACTCCCCCATCTATACAGACCTTACATCAGACTCCCCATCTATACAGATCTTACACCAGACTCCCCATCTATACAGATCTTACACCAGACTCCCCCCATCTATACAGTCCTTACACCAGACTCCCCCATCTATATAGACCTTACACCAGACTCCCCCATCTATACAGATCTTACACCAGACTCCCCCATCTATACAGACCTTACACCAGACTCCCCCATCTATACAGGTCTTACATCAGACTCCCCCATCTATACAGACCGTACATCAGACACCCCCATCTATACAGACCTTACACCAGACTCTACCATCTATACAGATCTTACACCAGACTCCCCCATCTATACAGATTTTACACCAGACTCCCCCATCTATACAGATCTTACACCAGACTCCCCCATCTATACAGATCTTACACCAGACTCCCATCATCTATACAGAACTTACACCAGACTCCCCCATCTATACAGATCTTACACCAGACTCCCCCATCTATACAGATCTTACCCCAGACTCCCCAATCTATCCAGACCTTACACCAGACTCCCCCATCTATACAGATCTTACACCAGACTCCCATCATCTATACAGAACTTACACCAGACTCCCCCATCTATACAGACCTTACACCAGACTCCCCCATCTATACAGATCTTACCCCAGACTCCCCAATCTATCCAGACCTTACACCAGACTCCCCCATCTATACAGATCTTACCCCAGACTCCCCAATCTATACAGACCTTACATCAGACTCCCCCATCTATACAGACCTTACATCAGACTCCCCATCTATACAGATCTTACACCAGACTCCCCATCTATACAGATCTTACACCAGACTCCCCCCATCTATACAGTCCTTACACCAGACTCCCCCATCTATATAGACCTTACACCAGACTCCCCCATCTATACAGATCTTACACCAGACTCCCCCATCTATACAGACCTTACACCAGACTCCCCCATCTATACAGGTCTTACATCAGACTCCCCCATCTATACAGACCGTACATCAGACACCCCCATCTATACAGACCTTACACCAGACTCTACCATCTATACAGATCTTACACCAGACTCCCCCATCTATACAGATTTTACACCAGACTCCCCCATCTATACAGATCTTACACCAGACTCCCCCATCTATACAGACCTTACATCAGACTCCCCCATCTATACAGACCTTACATCAGACTCCCCCATCTATACAGACCTTACATCAGACTCCCCATCTATACAGATCTTACACCAGACTCCCCCATCTATACAGACCTTACACCAGACTCCCCCCATCTATACAGATCTTACACCAGACTCCCCATCTATACAGATCTTACACCAGACTCCCCATCTATACAGATCTTACACCAGACTCCCCATCTATACAGATCTTACACCAGACTCCCCCATCTATATAGACCTTACACCAGACTCCCCCATCTATACAGATCTTACACCAGACTCCCCCATCTATACAGACCTTACACCAGACTCCCCCATCTATACAGGTCTTACATCAGACTCCCCCATCTATACAGACCGTACATCAGACACCCCCATCTATACAGTCCTTACACCAGACTCTACCATCTATACAGATCTTACACCAGACTCCCCCATCTATACAGATTTTACACCAGACTCCCCCATCTATACAGATCTTACACCAGACTCCCCCATCTATACAGATCTTACACCAGACTTTTCAATAAATAAGCAAATATTTCTAACATTCTGTTTTCAGTTTGTCATTAAGGGCAAAATGATTTTAGCACAAGACCTCAACATAACAAAATGTAAAAAAAAGTGAATAAAGACTTTTGAATGCATCGTATAAGAGCGTCATAGTAATGGGAGAAGGAGTAAACCGTTTTGTATGTCATTATTGTACTGAAAGTAGATCACTTTGTAGAGATTTGTTTTTATATATTCATTATAGAGCTGTTGCTACAAAATAAAGCATATGGGGTGTGAATATTTTTTTTATTGCCCTCTCATATGTTTGCACTACGAATACCATTTGCAAATAGCACAAGTAATCTGGTTGCAGCCAGTTTATAACTGGCACCAGTTGTGGTAGAAATCCTGGTCTTCCTTCGTAGACTTGGGTTGTGCAAATAGGAGTAGTTCCTTACTACAAAAATTTCCTGGATGGATAAATGCCAAAGTGAAGCTATGTCCACAGTAGACTTCATTAGAATATATATATATATATATATATATATATATATATATATATATATTTGACTTTGACAGGGCATTACCTGGGTGTAGCTTGTTACAGGGTGTTGTTAGTTGTTACCTTTATTCAGAGCCCAGAGCAGACCCCTAAATACAGTGGAGGAAACAAAGTATTTCATGATTTTGTACGTATGCCCACTGATAAATTAATGATCAGTCTATCATTTTTATGGTCGGTTTATTTGAACAGTGAGAGACAGAATAAAAACAAAAAAATCCAGAAAATATAATTTCAAATAAGTTCTGAATTGATTTGCATTTTATGCAAAAAAAAATTAAAAATTAAAAAAAAGGAAGGCGCTCACCTAACCTTAAATACCAAAAACTGAGCAAAACCCGTCTAAACACCTAGGTGTTAAATAAATAAATAAATTTAGGAAAAGAATGACGGTGCTCAAAGATACATGGATATAATATCTCAAGTATGTGTTTATTAAAAATAATATAAAAATACATAAAATATATAGCAGTCTGAAAAACCACAGGGCCCTTGTGGCTGACCGCTAGCTATATAAAAATAACAATTAAAACATGAAATAATGATACTAATAATGGGAAATAGGTAAAAAAAAAATATATATATATAGTGCTGTGGGAACTGCTGCTGAAATCAAGTGTAAAATATATAAATATATAAATATATATAAATATATAAATAAAAGATATAAAAATCCAATATTAAAATTAGTAGGGCATTGTGCCACTTGTAGTCCGTGCACATAAATGTTTTACACTTTCAGGTGATTATACATTCTAATGTCCTCGCAAGATGAATAGCGCTAATTCCAGCAAGGAATTTGGTAATGCACTTTGTTCTGGCAATTGATAGTATTAATAGAATAGAATAAGTATAATATTCAGCAAGTTAGAAATAATGTCACAGTGTATAGTGAGGCGGTGCTGTGCACCTCTCACCGATCATGGGAGACGGGAGTGTGGATCGATGCGGTGCGATCCTGCAGCTCCTGGAGTTGACAGCGCAACTCCGATGTCACGGGCTGTGTAAGTTGTTTCTTGCCGGCACTGATCTTTTGCAGCTGCATGTAGGTACTGTCAGCTGTATGATCCTCGGAGACGTGTGGACCTCTGCTCTGTGGCAGGTATAAGTAGCCCCAGCGTCCTCGTGTCTTTGAGTGTGAGGGGTGCTTGATTGACAGGGCACTATCTGTCCAAGGCACCCGTAGAAGTATGCTGGGCAGCAGCAGACCTCACTAGGCAATGATGAAATATGATTAATATTCAGGCTGGACTAGTTTCGGAATGGCCATAGATCCTTTCTTTAGCAGCTATAGTAATGAAAAAAGCTTTTTTCATTACTATAGCTGCTGAAGAAAGGATCTATGGCCATCCTGAAATGTCATCTTGCGAGGACATTAGAATGTATAATCACCTGAAAGTGTAAAACATTTATGTGCATGGACTACAAGTGGCACAATACCCTAATAACTTTAATATTGGATTTAAGTGGCACAATACCCTAATAACTTTAATATTGGATTTTTATATTTTTTTACACTTGATTTCAGCAGCAGTTCCCACGGCACTATATATTTTTTTTACCTATTTCCCATTATTAGTATCATTATTTCATGTTTTAATCGTTATTTTTATATAGCTAGCGGTTAGCCACAAGAGCCCTGTGGCTTTTCAGATGGCTATATATTTTATGTATTTTTATATTGTTATTTTTAATAAACACATACTTAATTTGCATTTTACTCAGTGAAATAAGTATTTGATCCCCTATCAATCAGCAAGATTTCCAGTTCCCAGGTGTCTTGAATACAGGTAACAAGTTGAGATTAGGAGCACTCCCTTAAAGGGAGTGCTCCTAATCTCAGCTTGTTACCTGTATAAAAGACACCTGTCTACAGAAACAATCAGATTCTAAACTCTCTGCCATGGCCAAGAGCTGTAAAAGCTGAAATGGGCTACAAGACCGGGGGCTTTGGGAGGCGCAGTAATCTTGCTCATTGATAGGAAATTAAATATTTATTTCACAGAGTAAGGCTATTTTCACACTATAGAAAGTTCCTGCTACTGCCCATCAATGGCGGGTCCGTTGGAATATAGTGGAAGAAAAAATTGTGCTTGGGGCGTCTTTTTCTCCCGATATCTCCGGTGGAATAACGGGCACAAATAACGTACATTAGAGAATCCCATTCAAGTGAATGGGATCTTCTGTGCCCGGCATGCTTCCCATTAGGCTCTGTTACAATGACGGACGTTAATGGCTGAAGGAAAAAAAAAAAAAAAGAGAGCTTTAACGTCAGTTTTTAACTAAGCTTTATCTATAGTGTGAAAGTAGCCTAAAATGCAAAACAATGCATAACAACTGTTTAAATAAACCGAGCATAAAAAGTATAGACTGATCGTTTCTTTGTCATTGGGCAAATGTACAACATCGAATACTTTTTTTTCCCTTCACTGTAAATATAAAAGGAGGGTATTGAGGGACCAGTTCCCTTATTTAATGCAGAACAGATCCTAAATAAAGTCAGATCTCAGGCTAGACCCCAGAGAAGAGCACTCTAAATACATTTCAATCCCAGAGCTGAGCCCTAAATTGACCCTGATCCCAGACCAGAAACTTAAATAAGTATTAAAGTAAGGAGATTGCAGGATCAGTTTCCTTATTCATTGCAGACCCAGACAGGATTCCTAAAGAACCTCTAAAGTACTTCAGATTTCAGACCCACAACAGACTTTTAAAGGGGTACTCTGTCCCAAGACATCTTATCCCCTATCCAAAGGATAGGGGATAGGAAGTCTGATCGTGGCGGTCCTGCCGATGGGACTCTCGCGATCTCTGTGCAGCACCCGGCATTCTAAACAGTTTAGAACGCTGGGTTCCGGCGGCGGGGGTAGTGAAGTTACGCCACACCCACTCGTGAAATCACGCCATGCCATCTCCATTTATGTCTATGGGAGGGGGCATGATGGCCGTCACTCCCCCTCCTATAGACATGAATGGAGGGGGTGTGACGGCTGTGGTTGCCCGTCATCTGGGGAGTCCCAGCAGCCAGACCTCCATCATCAGACATCTTAGGGGATAAGATGTTTAGGGGTGGAGTATCCCTTTAATTCTTCAATAACTTATTTTCATGAGCTCTGCTTGCAGTGAATGGAAACATTTCCCTGGGTGTTTCTTACAATCTGACTTCAATAACAAAAACTTGAGAACTGAATCTGATCATAGATTTCATAATTACATGGATTTTCTGGTATAAACAATTTGGTACAGAAGAAAGCCCCCCTCATGCAACTGGCCAGTGTGGTAGGACACTTTCATATTTAAAGGGACCTGTCATCAGAGTTTACCATATATAAAACATGGCAAAATGTTAAATTTGGAGACATTTCTGCCCATAGCGATGGTGGGGATATACAGTTTAAAAGTGTCCCCCGCCGTCCCCGTAAGTAGTCCCCTGGGCAGCGAGATATACTCACCTTCTTTAACCGGTCATCAGATTTTACCACATTTAACACGTGGCAATGCATTACAGATGGTAAAATCTTATTTCTCACCATCTCCGGGAGACGTTCCTGCCCGCATCAAGGGTAAGGATATATTGTTTAAAAGTTTGCCCTGCCGACCCTGTAAGTAGTCCCCTGGGCAGGAAGATATACTCACCTAGTCCCGCTGCTCCGGCCCCCTCAGTGTGATTGTCAGCCCTTTTAACCGCTCTGTTCCCTAAGCAGACGGAACTGAGCAATGATGTGGGCCACCAATCACGCTGAGGGGGCGTGATTACAGCCGTAGCAGCAGGACTAGGTAAGTATATCATCCTGCCCAGGTACTGCTTACAGGGTAAACTTTTAAACAATATATCCTTACCCTTGATGCGGGCAGGAATGTCTCCAGGAGATGGTGATAAATTAGATTTTACCATATATAATGCATTGCCACTAGTTATATGTGGTAAAATCGGATGGCAGGTTTCCTTTAAAGAAAGAGAATGTCTATCGTCTTTAAAAGGAATCTGTAAGCTTCATGCTAAGACATAGGTCCCGAATTTGGCAAAACATCCCCGTTTTTGGGGTCATTTCCCACTTCTGTTTTAATATTTCCAGTTCTGCACACTTTTTTTCCACAGCCAGGAGGTCCACTGGGGCCGGCAGCCACTGCCACTTTAAGAGAGAAGTTGTCCCCCAGCTATTCCAGGTTCCTAAATTGCAGATATGATGCAGCACCAGATGGACATGTCAAGTGGACATTGGACAAGGTTAAGGAGGAGAACCCTGTGGAGGTGCCTACTAGTTGTGAGCACTACCATCATTGTGGTAACCTGTGATACGGTCATGCTCTATGATATGTAGGTATGTTTTACCACCTTGATAAATAAATACACACTAGTGCCTGAAAGATCTATCTTCCTAAGTCACATACAGGCACAGGGTTATAGTGGACAGCTTTTAGAGAAGATAATATTTAAAGGGGTATTCCGCAGATCAGCATTTGGTAAAAACTGTTCCGAACACAGGAGCCGGCAGCTCGTGACATCATAGCCCCGCCCCCTCGCATAGACTTGCATTGAGGGGGTGGGGCTTGATGTCATGAGGGGGCAGGGCTATGATGTCACAAGCTCCCGGCGCCGGCTCCAGCGTTCGGAACAGCAGAGTACCCCTTTAAAGGGGTACTCTGGTGGTACTCTGGATTTTTTTTCAAATCAACTGGTTCCAGAAAGTTAAACAGATTTGTAAATTACTTCTTTTAAAAATCTTAATCCTTCCAGTACTTATCAGCTGCTGTATGCTCCAAATAAAGTTGTGTAGTTCTTTATAGTCTGATCACAGTGCTCTCTGCTGCTACCTCTGTCCATGTCAGGAACTGTCCAGAGTAGGAGCAAATCCCCATAGCAAACCTCTCCTGCTCTGGACAGTTCCTGACATAGACAGAGGTGTCAGCAGAGAGCACTGTGGTCAGACTGGAAAGTCTACACAACTTCCTCTGGAGCATACAGCAGCTGATAAGTACTGGAAAGATTAACATGTTTTAATAGAAGCAATTTACCAATCTGTATAACTTTCTGGCACCAGTTAATTTGAATTTTTTTTTTTCCACCGGAGTACCCCTTTAAGGTTTGTTGCAGGGGGGGTTGCACATTGACCTTTTGCCCCATCGCTGATGGGCCATTATTTCTATCTCCGTGTAGTCCTTAAAGAAGATGTCTAGCAGTAAGAAACGTATTCCCTATTTGCAGGATTGGGCATAAGTGTCTGATCCCAGGGGTCCTGGCTGTGCTCTGTTAGAGCCCATTTCGTACCCAGCACGTCAGCTGGTCAAAACACACCCCCTCCATTCATCTCTATGAGAGAGGTGGAGCCACATTAACCCTGTATCTCCGCCTCTTCCATAGAGATGAATGGAGGGGCGCGTGTTTGGACCAGCTGACGTGACGTGCTGTGTATGAAACATAGTTACATAGTTAGTATGGTTGAAAAAAGACATACGTCCATCAAGTCCAACCAGGGAATTGAAGGGAAAGGTGTAAGGGGATAAGGGGAAGGGATGTTGTTTTATAATTCTGCATAAGCATTAATGTGATTTTGTTTCAGGTATGTATCTAACCCTGTTTTAAAGCTGTTAATTGTTCCTGCTGTGACCAGTTCCTGAGGTAGACCGTTCCATAAATTCACAGTCCTCACGGTAAAGAAGGCGTGTCGCCCCTTTAGACTAAACCTTTTCTTCTCCTCGTCCCCCTCGTCCTTTGGGGGGGGGGGTTTAACCTGGAACAGTTTTTCTCCATATTTTTTTGTATGGGCCATTTATATACTTATATACGTTTATCATATCCCCCCTTAAACGTCTCTTCTCAAGACTAAACAATTGTAACTCCTTTAATCGCTCCTCATAGCTAAGATGTTCCATGCCCCATATTAGTTTAGTCGCGCGTCTCTGCACCCTTTCCAACTCTGCAGTGTCCCTTTTATGGACAGGTGCCCAAAACTGAACAGCATATTCCAGGTGAGGCCGTACCAATGCTTTATAAAGGGGGAGTATTATGTCCCTGTCCCTTGAGTCCATGCCTCTTTTGATACATGACAATATCCTGCCGGCTTTGGAAGCAGCAGCCTGACATTGCATGCTATTCTGTAGTCTGTGATCTACAAGTACACCCAGATCCTTCTCTACCAGTGACTCTGCCAGTTTAATCCCCCCTAAGACATACGATGCATGCAGGTTATTAGTACCCAGATGCATAACTTTACATTTATCCACATTGAACCTCATTTGCCAAGTGGATGCCCAGACACTTAGTCTATCCAAGTCATCTTGTAACTTATGCACATCCTCTATAGACTGTACTGTGCTACAAAGCTTGGTGTCATCTGCAAAGATAGAAACAGAGCTGTTAATACCGTCTTCTATATCATTGATAAATAAATTAAACAGCAGCGGGCCCAGTACTGAACCTTGGGGTACACCACTAATAACCGGGGACCAATCAGAGTACGAATCATTGACCACCACTCTCTGGGTACACATCACACACAGGACCAGAGCTGAGGCCGAGCAGGGGCCCGTTACAGGAGATCGTGGAGGGGTCCTAGCAGTCGCCTCCCCCCCACCCCCTCCCCCGTGATCAGACACTTATCCCCTATCGGCGGGGAAAAATTTCTTACCACTGGACATCTACTTTAAGAGCAGAATCTACGTCACATACATGCATTCATCATATGTTATTTCCTATGGGTATTACATGGCTGTTGGGTGATGGGGAGGTCCTTTTTGCTGTATTTTTGTCTTTCAATATATTATAGGGCAACTACTTGTCTGCGTAGCAGGAAAATTTATTCAGAAAATAAGAAAAAACGAATTTCCCAGGCGAGGCATTTATTGCAGGATATCACTGTATTACACCTGACCTCCATGTGTAAGAAATGATGCAGAACTTTGCTGTAGGATGAAATAGATCACATAGCGAGGCCCACAAAACTAAACACCTCCATTCCAGGCTTTTATCAAGGTGATACAATGCAGAGAATCCATGCGCACACACTGGCAATAAATCCTGTCTTTGGCCCTGCAGTTAGTCGATGTAGCGGTGCTTCAGCGTCAGCGGTGTCTGGCGGGAATGCGTTACCAAGGAACAGAGAGCGTAAACACAGTAACAAAGACATTAAAGGTGCGATCCTATTATTTACAGCGGTACAACAAAAACGATATATATGTTTTTTCCGGAAGAGAATTTATGTCAGTACGTTACATGTACACAAGAACGCCAAGTTACAACGTATGTGAAAAATACCACAATAAACTGGTTCTTAGTGCTCTAACAACACAAGGGTGTAACTGATGAGGATGTATTTAATCTCCTCATAGAAGCTATAGCTAAATATGATACTACAACTATGAAGCATACTCAGTGCCACCATATAAAAAGAATACCTAACGATGCCAGCTACCGCTTCTAAGCTACTGACTTTATATTTGTAGTATCACTGGTAGCCGTAGAATCTATGAATGTAAGTGAAGAGGTTAGATACCTACAGTACAGACCAAAAGTTTGGACACACCTTCTCATTCAGAGTTTTCTTTATTTTCATGACTATGAAAATTGTAGATTCACATTGAAGGCATCAAAACTATGAATTAACACATGTGGAATTATATACATAACAAAAAAGTGTGAAACAACTGAAAATATGTTATATTCTAGGTTCTTCAAAGTAGCCACCTTTTGCCTTGATTACTGCTTTGCACACTCTTTGCATTCTTATGTTGAAATCCAAGAGGTAGTCACCTGAAATGGTTTTCACTTCACAGGTGTGCTGGTGTGGAGGAGGAGGTGTGATGGTGTGGGGGTGCTTTGCTGGTGACACTGTTGGGGATTTATTCAAAATTGAAGGCATACTGAAAAGGCATATCTACCACAGCATCTTGCAGCGGCATGCTATTCCATCCGGTTTGCGTTTAGTTGGACCATCATTTATTTTTCAACAGGACAATGACCCCAAACACCTCCAGGCTATGTAAGGGCTATTTGACCAAGAAGCAGAGTGATTGGGTGCTGCGCCAGATGACCTGGCCTCCACAGTCACCGGACCTGAACCCAATCGAGATGGTATGGGGTGAGCTGGACTGCAGAGTGAAGGCAAAAGGGCCAACAAGTGCTAAGCATCTCTGGGAACTCCTTCAAGACTGTTGGAAGACCATTTCAGGTGACTACCTCTTGAAGTTCATCAAGAGAATGCCAAGAGTGTGCAAAGCAGTAATCAAAGCAAAAGGTGGCTAGAACCTAGAATATGACATATTTTCAGTTGTTTCACACTTTTTTGGTATGTATATAATTCCACATGTGTTAATTCATAGTTTTGATGCCTTCATTGTGAATCTACAATTTTCATAGTCATGAAAATAAAGAAAACTTTGAATGAGAAGGTGTGTCCAAACTTTTGGTCTGTACTGTACATCCTCATCAGTGACACCCGTGTTGTCAGAGCACTAAGAACCAGTTTATTGTGGTATTAGTACCATAATAAATTGGGTCTTAGTGCTCTGACAACACAAAGTTGTCACTCATGAGTATGTATGTAACCTCCACTGGCATCGGTTGGTATCGTATTTCTATGGTGGCATTGAGTATGCTTTATATTTGTAGTATCATCGGTAGCCGTAGCTTCAATGAATGTAAGTGAGGAGGTTAGATACTTACATCCTCATGAGTGACACCCTTGTGTTGTCAGAGCACTAAGAACCAGTTTATTGTGGTATTTGTACCACAATTCTACTGGTTCTTAGTGCTCTGACAACACAAGGGTGTCACTCATGAGGATGTAAGTAACCTCCGGTGGCATCGGTTGGTTGGAGTATTTTTCATGGTGGCATTGAGTATGCTTTAAATTTGTAGTATCATCAGTAGCCATAGCTTCTATGAATGTAAGTGAGGAGGTTAGATACTTACATCCTCACCAGTGACACCCATGTGTAGTCAGAGCACTTAGAACCATTTTTTTTGTGGGATTTGTACCACAACACCACTGGTTCTTAGTGCTCTGACAACACAAGGGTGTCACTCATGAGGATGTATGTAACCTCTGGTGGCATCGGTTGAAGTTGTATTTTTCATGGTGGCATTGAGTATGCTTTATATTTGTAGTATCATCAGTAGCCATAGCTTCTACGAATGTAAATGAGGAGGTTAGATAATTACATCCTCATCAGTGACACCCTTGTGTAGTCAGAGCACTTAAAACCATTTTTTTGTGGAATTTGTACCACAATACCACTGGTTCTTAGTGCTCTGACAACACAAGGGTGTCACTCATCGGTTGGTATTGTATTTCTATGGTGGCATTGACTATTCTTTATATTTGTAGTGTCATCGGTAGTCTATGAATGTAAGTGAGGAGGTTAGATACATCCATCCTCATCAGTGACACCCTCGTGTTGTTAGAGCACTAAGAACTAGTTTATTATGGTATTTTTTCACTAACCTTGTAACTTGTGTGCTTGTTGAACAGGTCACGTACTGACATAAATTCTCTTCCCGAAACACCAGAGCACATACTTGGAGGGAGGTTGGAGTAGCCTTGTGTTACCTGCACAATGTCTTATATTCCATCTTAAGAAGTTACAGTCTTTAGATCAGACTATTGTAAGTGTCTGGCCCCTTCTGTGATCTTCTTATTAGCAGAAAACTTGAAATTACAGGTCAGGATTTCAAAGAATGTGTTCAGGGTTTAATTTAGTCACGTTATTGATCTTCACAGTCTAACATTCATACAGGTGTTCTAGATGTAAGACAATCTGTACCAGCTTTGAACTCGGGAAGAAAAAGTGCGTAACAACAACACTGGGACATGTGATGGAAATGTATAAAAAATAACATAATCCTGAAATCTGGGTCATACCGTAATAATAACAGGGACCTTTTGTCTTCTGAAGCCTAAAACCCACAAACATTATATTATAGATCCTTGTTCGCCATTAGAAATTGGAGAACATCTTTAACTTTCCTCTGGTAGCCAAGAAGCTGTGCTAGCATTTAGGACTTAAAGAAAATGTCCAGTGCTAAGAAATGTATCCCCTATGATCGCAGGGGGTATGACCGATGGGACCCTCACAATCTCCCATACTGGGCCCTGGTACATAGGGTACATATGGGAGAGGCGGAGACATAGTAACGCTGTGTATCCGCCTCTCCCATAGAGATGAATGGATGGGGCATGTTTGTACCAGCTGAACTGCTGTGTATGAAACATCACACACAGCAGCTCAGCCGGGGCCTAATCGGGGCCCTGAACAGGAGTGTGTGCACAGGGTGGTGGGGGTGGTGGAGGGCTTTGAGGGGGCCAGGTGGACAGTGGGGGTTCCCATCAGTCGGACCCCTGCGATCAGACATTTATTCTCTATCCAGCGAATAAGGGAATAACTTTCTTAGCACTGGACATGCTCTTTAACCCTTGTTGTCTACCCCTAGCATCTAGATTAAATGTACACACGGGGGTATTACGTCATTTTTAATTTTACTAATCTGCTTCCTAAAAAAAAAAACATCTCTCCAACAGCATATTGAATTTTTCCAAGGACCAACAAATGATGCTTTTTCCTAAGGTGCCATCATGTGTAACGTGAGGACATCCCATCAATCAGAGGTCCATACTGGTTACCAATCAGATATTGATGCCATCAATAATATAACTTATAATGTTACTATGGCTTTTTCTTTGAATTTGTTTATATAATAAAATAGACTATTATTGATTATAGTAAGTAGGATGTAACTAAAAAAGGGGGTAGAGGTTGGAGTTACACCTGGGCCCCCCAATGGTTTATGGAGCCCAGCTAATTTTCTGCCATGTGATAGACAGAGGTGCTAAGCACGACACATGAATTGTGGGCCCTGTAATGGATTTTTGCATCAGGGTCCAGGATTGAGTTGGACGACTTTGGAGAACTATGGGATGCTATGTAAAAATCACAAAAAAGTACTTCTTCATGTTAAACCGGCAATGATCATAGTACAACTTCTGCTTTAAGTGTACACAACTCGTATGTCCCCATATACATTGGAAGTGTGTTGAACAAATCCACAGCAAGACTGGCCGTCCATCTAAGTTGTCTGTGAGCCCCTGGGCTGCTGCCATTTATCAGTACCTGTATACTATAGGGGCAGCACGGTGGCTCATTGGTTAGCACTGTTGCCTTGCAGCTCTGGGGTCCTAGGTTCTAAGGAAAACATCTGCAACGAGTTTGTATGTTCTCTCCATGTTTCAGTGGGTTTCCTCCCATACTTCTATAACATACTGATAGGTTAGATTGTGAGCCAATGGAAACAGGGACCAATTTGAGTATACAGCGCTGAGGAATCTGTGTGCTATATAAAATTAGAATTAATTTTAAAATAGAATTACTATTAAAAAATTATTCTGACTTTGGCAAGTAAGCAATTTGTGCACCCTTATGATGCCCAAATGTCCTGGGACAGGCGAGTTATACCTATATTTTATGTTCTGTGTTTTTTTTTACATAAATCTAAAAGGAGTAGTCCAGCTTCGAAAAAATTATGCAGATCGGGTGGTGGGGGGGGTGGATTGGGGTCTGACGCTGGGACCCCATCTGCTATCTTCTGCATGGAGCCGTGTCAACCACCACACGAAGTGGAGATCAACACACCCCACTTCATGCATATCTATTGGAGAGCCGGAGATACCCAATTACAGAACTTTGGCTCTCCCATAGAGATAAATTGAGGGAGTGTGCTGCCCCTCTGTGTGCAGGAGGAGAGCAGAGGCCGCGGACAGGATATAACGGGGGTCCTAGCGGTAGGACCCCATCCCCACCCCCGCCCCGTACCCCACCCACAATCTTACACTTATCCCCTATCCTGTGGATATTTTTCGAAGCTGGATAACTCTTTAAGGCACAAGTTATCAGAATAGTTTTTAATATCAACCTAAGAGTTTTGAATGATTACTTATTATTTTCACTTATTAGATGTGATGAAGAATCATTTGATAGTTGGTGGATCCATGCCAAATTGGAGATATCTAATGTTCATGTCAAGAAAACACCTGGTCCTCAGTAATGTGAACAGTTTCCATGAGCTGGACCCATACTGGGAGATGTTGGTCGGATAAAGGTGTATAACTGGTGGCTTTTGACCAGACCAGTTATATTCCAGTGACTACTTCCCTACACAATTTCCAAGAACTATGTTGTTTCATAAGTAAGTGTGGTGATATATGAGCGTTCTGGATCCAAACCCTTCAGGGCTGGTCTGCTAATAACAAATCTAAGAGAATATCCAAAGTATTTATGGTCCATACCTGGCTGACCACTATCCTATGCTTTGCATAATTTGTAACAAGAAAAAGCTTTCTGCCGAGATTAATAGCAGCCATTTCGGTGTTTTATGGGATGATATGGAGGTTTATTCACATAACTATAAAGCTACAGAGTATATTATACACTGGAGCTCTGACTATTCCAGTATTTATTTGCTTCCCTGTAAGTTAGTCAACTCATCAAGTAATTATTCTATGTATATAATGAATAGTTAATAAAGGAAGAAGCTTATCACCGAAGGACAAGCTAAGAGCACTGAAGCAATTATCTATGGCATGAATCCTAACTCCTTAAAGGGGTATGCCAGAGAATAAAGAATGTTTTTAAGTAAACGTTAATGAAATAGAAATGATGTGGTAGAGACAGTGTATTCCAAACAGTGTGTCTCCAGCTGTTGCAAAACTACAACTCCCAGCATGCCCGGACAGCCTTCGGCTGTCCGGGCATGCTGGGAGTTGTAGCTTTGCAACAGCTGGAGACGCACTGTTTGGAAAACACTGCAGTAGGACCTTAAAGGGGTACTCCAGTGGACAAAAAAAAGTGTTTTCAATTCAACTGGTGGCATAAAGTTAAACAGATTTGTAAATTATTTCTATATAAAAAATCTTAATCCTACCAGTACTTATCAGCTGCTGTATGCTCCAGAAGAAGTTGTGTAGTTCTTTCCAGTCTGACCACAGTGCTCTCTGCTGCCACCTTTGTCCATGGTAAAACTCCTGCCCCGGACAGTTCCTGACACAGATGGCACTGTAGAGCTTTTTTTTTTTTTTTTTTTTAACAGTACCAATTTAGGACTGCCAAAAGGTGGTCATTAGGGTAGGGTCACATGTAGCGTATACGCACCACAAAATCCACTGCACACCGGGAAACAAGCTGCAAATTCTCCTATGAGAAGACACACAGGGCTACCAGCGGCAGCCCCGTGTGTGCAGTGAGGTTTGGAGGTCGGGCAGCATGCTGATGTGACTCTGACACACGGGCCCATATTGCCCCCTACACAGTGGACTTTGTGCAGCATGAAATACGCTGTGTAAACGCTACATGTGACCTTACCCTCAATGTGTATTTTGGGGTTGTTCCCAGGTTGGAGATTGTATGTCCCTTTTTTGTTGTCAACAAGCATGCATATGGGCTTCACTAGAACCAGAAGTCCGATCCAGCAGCAAAGTCAAAGGGGGTGCACAATGGTAGGTGTAGCCCTACTGCCTTAGAAGCCCAAAGGCCCATCTGTTACACAGAAAACCGAGGGGGGGTGCGCACCTCATGAAAATCGCTTGGGGTATGTAAATATAAGATCCAGGACCAAATGGATGGCCCCTTACCAGATATGGTTGCACTCAGGACACAACTCCTAAAATGGCTGACAGTTATGGTCAGCTGCCGCGACCCCTCCGGTGCAAGGTCACCTTCACCGATGTAATGGACAGAGAACAAGGAAGGAAAAAATAGGGCTTCTAATTTGGCACTTTTTTCCAATGATTAAAGTTTAGTAATCCATATGTAGTGGATACAAATGCTTTATTAATAAAATGCAATGCTAGAAAACATACAAGAGTTTCCAGCCCATAATGGGCTCTTCGTCCTCGACGAAGAGTCCGGTACGGGCGGGAAACTCTTGTATGTTTTCTAGCATTGCATTTTATTAATGAAGCCCGGTACGGGCTGGAAACTCTTGTATGTTTTCTTGCATTGCATTTTATTAATGAAGCCCGGTACGGGCTGGAAACTCTTGTATGTTTTCTTGCATTGCATTTTATTAATAAAGCGTTTGTATCCACTACATTTGGATTACCGTACTAATCTTTAATCATTGGAGAAGCACCGAATTAGAAGCCCTATTTTTTCTACCTTGTTCTTTGTCCATCTGTTACATAGGAAAACCCCAGTATTATAAATGGCACATGGCAGGTGGGGGCCCCGTTACTGAGTTACACCCCTTGCAATAACATTTAAAAAGTGATGATATGTTATCAGTTCGAGGGCATTTCCAAATTGCTCAGGGATCTCCATAGTGGTCAGTCAACAAATACAACAATAAAGAGATCCTGAGCCGCTCTGCACATGTTCTGCACATATTTGCACGTAGGATACAAGAGGCCTCAGAGCACGCTCAGTATAGTGCATGAACCCAATGTTAAGTTAATCAATAACTAAATTCTATAGACATCATGGAGCAGCTGTCATCTCCGGAGGACTGCTCTCTAACACAGTCTGAGCTATAAATACTAGGTGGAGCTCTGTCTATTAAAGTTCAGCACATGGAAAGCAAATATAACCCCGTGGTTAATGGACTCACACTGCAGTGTTCTGCTTCCATAATGGGGCAAGAATGGAAAAGAGAAATGAGGAGCTTAAAGAACGTCTGAGAAACTCAACCGGAAGGAACAGGTCTTCAAGAGAAACCAGCTACTCCATAGTGTCTGTATATAATGCATTCCAACCATTTAACTTTTTCACCTTTTGCTATGATGCCGGATGATAAAATAAAAAAAATAAAAAATGTTACCCAATCATGTTGCACTCAGTACCCCATAATGACAAAGTGAAAATAAAATTTTACAAATTCTACCTAATGTATTACAAAAGGGAATACGAAAATTTTGCATGGTTATAAGTATTCAGCCCCTTTGGTGTAACACTTGAAATGTATCTCTGGCTCCTCCCATTTCTCTCGATCATCTCTGAGATGTTTCTGCCCCTTGGTTGGAGTCACCTGTCATAGACCTGTCTATGTAATGTCTCACAGCTGACAATGTATATCAGGGCAAACATCAAGCCATGAGGGGGTAAGAAATACCTGCAGTGCACAGAGACAGGACACAAATCTGGAGAAGGGGACAAAAACATTTCTGCTGCAATGAAAGTTGCCAAAAACACAGTGGCCTCAATAATTTTTACAGGAAAGAAGTTTGGGACAATCAGGACATTTTCTAGAGCTAGCCATACCCATGAAACTGAGTAATCGGGGGAGAAGGGCTTTGATAAGCAATAAGAAGTGACCAAGAACAGAATGGTCGCTCTGGCTGAGCTCCAAAGATCACGAGTGCAGATATGGGAAACTTCCGGAAGGTCAACCATCTCTGCAGCCTCCACCAATCTGGGCTTTAAGGCAGAGTGGCCAGAAAGAAGCCTCTCCTTAGTAAGAGGCACATAAAGAAAACACCAAAAAGACTCTCAGACTGTCAGAAACTGGAGACCAAAATTTAACTTTCTAAGCATCATGTCTGAAGGAAACCAGGCACTGCCCATCACCTGCCCAATACCATCCCTACAGTGAAGTATGTGGGGGCAGCATCATGCCTGGAGGAAACCAATCACTTCCCATCACCTGCCCAATACCATCCCTACAGTGGTCAAGGTGGGGGCAGCATCATGTCTGGAGGAAACCAGGTACTGCCCATCACCTGCCCAATACTATCCCTACAGTGAAGTATGGTGGGGCAGCATCATGTCTGGAGGAAACCAGGCACTGCCCATCACCTGCCCAATACTATCCCTACAGTGAAGTGTGGTGGGGGCAGCATCATGTCTGGAGGAAACCAGGCACTGCCCATCACCTGCCCAATACCATCCCTACAGTGATCATGGTGGGGGCAGCATCATGTCTGGAAGAAACCAAGTACTTCCCATCACCAGCTCAATACCATCACTACAGTGAAGTATGGTGGGGGCAGAATCATGTCTGGAGGAAACCAGGAACTGGCTATCATCTGCCCAATACCATCCCTACAGTGAAACATACTGGGGGGCAGCATCATGTCTGGAGGAAACCAGGAACTGCCCATCACCTGCCCAATACCATCCCTGCAATGAAACATGGTCGGGAAGCATCATGTCTGGGAGAAACCAGGCACTGCATCACCTGCCCAATACCATCCCTACAGTGAAGCATGACGAGGCAGCATATTGCTTTGAGGGTGTTTATCATCGGCTTGGACAGGGAGACTGGTCAGGGTCAAAGGAAGACTTAACGGAGCAAAGCACCTAAAAATTCTTAAAGACAACCTGATCCAGAGCCCTCTGGACCTCAGACTGTGGTCAAAGATTCACCTTCCAACAAGACAATGACCCTAAGCTCACAGCCAAGATACCACAGAAGCATCTTAGGGACAACTCTGTGAATGGCCTTGAGTGGCCCAGTCAGAGCCCTGAACCCTATCGAGAATTTCTGGAGAGACCTGAAAATGGCTTCCACTGACTGTCCCCATTGAACCTGATAGAGCTTGAGAGGATCTGCAGAGGAGAATGGCAGAAAATCCCCAAATTAGATGTGTAAACCTTGTGGTCGCATGCCCAATTTTGGTTACTCTAGCCGCAACATAGAAAAATGTGAAAAAAGTGAATGGTCTGAAAACTTTCCAAATGCACCACATGTTCACTGTAGAGGCTTCAAGCTCAGTATACTGCCTGTTACAGTAAGGTTTCTACTAGGGATCGACCGATATCAATTTTTTAGGGCCGATACCGATAATCTGTGACCTTTCAGGCCGATAGCTGATAACTTATACCGATATTCCGGTATAAGTTATCGGCTATTTCCTACCCCCCCACCCACTCGGCCCCGCAGAAGCCACTGCAGATCAATGATTTAAAGCCGGCATTTTAAATCAATGAACTGCAGCGGCTTTTGCGGGGCCAGAGACCGCCGCCACCACCCGCTTCTCTCACCCGGACTGTCCTGGGGTTCTCCCTAGTCCATCCCCGGTTTTATAATTACCTGTTCCCAGGGTCCGTGCTACTTCTGGCTCCAGCGGCGTCCTGAGCCGTCACTGTGCGCACTGACTGTGACGTCGCGTTGAGGACGTCACTCGTCTGTGCGCTGCGCAGCGCACAGGACGCCGCAGGAGCCAGAAGTAGTGCGGACCCCGGGAACAGGTAATTATAAAACCGGGGATGGGGGAGGCAATGGGGTGGCGGTCTCTGGCCGGGGAGGCGGGACATTATCGGCATATCGGCAAGGTAATTGCTGATACCGATAATGTACAAAATCGTGAATATCCGCCGATAATATCGTCCAAACCGATATACGGTCGATCCCTAGTTTCTACATTGTAGAAGCTACTGCCTGTTACCTCCATGACATTGTTTCCCACAACAGGAAATGTATCGGTGGTTTGTCACTTGAGATGTGCATATTGTCAAGTAAAAGCTAGACCCGAAGTAACACGGATGTGATATGGTGGTACTATGGTACTTGCATTGTGACTTTTACAGAACATAACAGAGGACATGAGAATACTGATTTATAAAGGGGTCCATCACGATCCTCTGTGTTGTCCATTGCTTAGACCGGACAAATCGATGGATGCTCTGCAGGTGAACAGAGCCTCAGCTGCCTTCATTATAGAACTGCCAAAAATACAATTTAGATTGGGCTCCATGGCCAATCTTATCAAGGTATACAAAAAAAGAAAATACTGCTGGAACTGTAGTTCCCTGGTTAAAAGGTGCTTTCTTGTGTAACCAGTCCAGATGGTAGATGGGGGAACTGTAGTGAGATACTTTGGTGGTGCTCTACTTCATTCAATGTGGTAATGTACGATATATTTAGAGAAGTAATATAGTGGCACTCACCATCTTGCCGTATGAGACAGTCCTTTTATTTAATTTCTTCATATAAAAAAAAGAGCCAGTGAAGGACGTGGACAGAGGCTGGAGCAACTTATGTTTCACATCTTGGGCAGAGGCCAGAGCGGCATATGTTTCATACCGTGAAGCGTGAAACATATGTCACTCTAGCCTCTACCCACGTCCTTCACTGGCTTTTATATATGGAGAAATTAAATAAAGGATTGTTTTTATCCAAGAAGATGGTGAGTGCCACTATATTGCTTCTCTAAATATGGGGCAAATCTTATAGCAACCTTGTGAAGTGTCCCGATTTTGGTACAGCAATCCCACACTCCGGCTGCACAAAACATATTTATGCTAACAGCACCCAAATTGTTTTTGAGGAGGATTCAGGGACGTTCATGGGATGGGGTGTAAATATCTTGATTTTTGCTCTGGTAAGTATCTAAATGGCTTCAGCATTTTGCTGACAGAACTGCCAGACGAGAGCATAACATCTTCCCTGCTTGCACATGGAAGTATCAATTCATTACACACAGTGGTCGATTTACTTTGGACCAGTACCAAACATATAATTTTCATATATCACTACGCCCAGCCTCTACTATCGACCGTCAGCTGACAGCAAAGTCTTCCGTGCAAGGTTTGTTTGTCTTCTCTAGCGGGGAAATACCCTGCACTACTTCCTCTCTGATTTTTGTAGGTGACCACAAATGACATCTCAAGACAAAGACGAGAGGACGGTAAGGAGAAGTTAAGAAGTAGAGGAAACCATATGCCACCCCGTGATCTGTATGTACAGGTAACACAATGCAGAATGGAAAGTGGTGTTATGAGTAAGGGAGGAAGTTGAGGGTAGTGCAATGGTCCCTTAAATGGGCACTGTCAGATCCAAAACATTTTATTTGTTGTTTCGGATCAAAATAAAAGACCTTTTGTAATATGATTGTTTAAAATGTTTTGAATATTTAATAAAGAAAATGGCTACTGAAAGTCTCACCATTGGGGTCTCCATACCTACTGGGACACTAACCAGTCCTGGTTAGCATGAGGCTTGTCCATAAGTTATGGACAAGACTCATGGACAAGGCTACACCAATCACCTCCCAACACCACAAGTGAGGGACACACCTCCTTCTACCACACACCAATCACCTCCCACCACCACAAAGGAGGGACACGCCCCTTCCACTGAGAGGATTTCTAACACTGTGAGCTAATGAAAAGAGGGATTTTTATAATAAATACAGATGATAGAGGAAAAAAGATTAGATGTACATGGTCAGGATTAGGTACTGAGTAACATACTATTTTTTTTTTTCTTTTGTGAGATCTGACAGGTACACTTTAAGTTACAATATTATTTAGTTCTTGGGTGACCACATTTTGTTAAGACAATAACTCTATGGAAACCTGGTAATTGATTCTAAAGCCTCAAAACTAGAAAAAAAGTGAAAAAAAAATAGGATTGAAGAAAAAATAAGTAGACAACTAATACATCCTTTGGCTAGGGCATAAGATGTTTAGGTGTGGAGTACCGCTTTAAGGACTTGCTTTTAAAGTTGTTTTCTTCCACAGAAACCTTCTATGAACTGTCAAATATAAGGTCATAAAGTCACTTACTCCACTTAGAGAAACTTAATTAACTTACTTAGCATTAAGTATACATTAAAGTTATAATAAGCTATTAAAGGCCCAGAAAGGATTTATTATACAGCTGCATTTATGCCAAGTACAATAGCTGTAAATTTACATTGTGCTAAAAGCACGTGAAGACTGTCAGTTCTATATGAGTGTGGGGTGGCAGGATCCTCCTTGAGTGATGTAGAAGGGACTAGAAATTCAAGGATTTAGTCTAAACTTTGACAATGAGGGCTCTATGGTGCTTAGCAGCTTTGGGGTGCACACTCCAGTCTATTCATTGCAGGAAAGAAATGTAAATTACCAGAGCCCTTGACTTCTTGTTTATTGAGAAAGAGATAGGAATAAAAATAGGAAAAAGTAGCAAAAACAAGATAGATAATTTTTTTACACAAGCAGGGTAAGAAAAGCTATACAAGTTTCTGTAGAAAAAGCTTGTTAGTTAATAAAGTCCTGTGATTCCAGCAGCCTCTGCACCAATTCAAGCAGACCATCCCTTTCTTTCTGCTGTGTAGGGCTGCAGCTGACAATTATTTATAAAATCGATTAGTAGGTCGATTATTCGTTCCATTAGTCGGAAAAAAGAAAAAAAATTGGGGTTAGGAGACCAGGGAAAGCTTAACGGAGGACAGACGGAAAAGGGGAACGCATTGGGAAGAGTTAACTGGTAGAAAACAAAGGGGACAGCACCTGAAGGGTTAACAGGGGGGAACGGAGAGGGGACAGCACATGAAAAGTTAACTTATGAGCCTCGCTGCAGCGGTAAAGGAGCAGTTCACAGGCCTAGGTAATGGCCGTCGTTCCTGCACCAGAAAGATCTGTCACTGCCCAGAGGAAGGAGAATGGAGCTCCTGGCTGGACAGGGGGCTCCCGCAATGTCAGGACCGTAGGTTTCTTGTCAACAGAGGCGCTGAGGACAATGAGACTGTGCCGGCTTCAAGAATGAACTCCAGGCTGTAGTCGCAATGCTGGAGGTAGGCCGCAGATAGTGCAGGCCGGCAGCATATTCAAAGGGGCACCGGAGGGTAACAGGAGAAACGGAGGGGGGCATTAGGGGGAAGACTGAGGGGCTAAAAGGCAGTGAAAGAAGTAACAATAGTAGGTATACTGGGGGAGATTTATCAAAACCCATCCAGAGGAAAAGATGCCGAGTTGCCCTTAGCAACCAATCAGATTGCTACTTTCATTTTTGAAAAGGCTTCTAAAAAATGAAAGAAGCGATCTGATTGGTTGCTATGGGCAACTCAGCAACTTTTCCTCTGAACAGTTTTGATAAATCTCCCCCTCTATGTATAAAAACCAACATTCAGAATGTTATAAAAATCTAACAGAATGTGAATGCAAAACCCTAATAAATAGAGATTTTAAAGACATCTGCAGCCTAAATACACTTTATTCCCTATCCCAAGGATAGGGGATAAGTGTTTGATCGCGGAGGGGGCCGAACACTGGGACCCCACGCGATCTCCTGCACAGGGCCACGGCTCTGCCGCGGCTCTCCCCTGCAGGAGGCGCAGCATGATATGCCTCCTCCATGTAGTTCTATGGGAGAGGCAGGGAGGCAGCGTTCGTGCCTCCCTGACTCTCCCATAGAGCTGTAGGGGGCATGGAGGGGGAGTGCCATCGACCTCACTGACGTGCATTAGCTGCAGTACAGCGCGTCAATGCCGGGTCCTTGTTCGGGAGTTCGCGGGGGTCCCAGTCAAACACTTATCCCCTATCCTGTGGACAGGGGATAAATGTATTTAGGCTTTAAAAACCAGACAATTTTTGTTAAACTGGGGCATTATTTTCATATATACCGTATTTATCGGGGTATACCACGCACCGGCCTATAACATGCACCCTCATTTTACCAAGGATATTTGGGTAAAAAAAGTTTTTTACCCAAATATCCATGGTAAAATGAGGGTGCGTGTGTGTGCATGTGTATACCCCGATACACCCCCAGGAAAGGCAGGGGGAGAGAGGCCGTCGCTGCCCGCTTCTCTCCCCCCTGCCTTTCCTGGGGTCTAGAGCCCTGCTGCCGCCGCTTCTCTCCCGCTGGCTATCTGCGCCGCTGCCCGTTCTCTCCCCCTGACTATCGGTGCCGGCGCCCCATTGCCGGCGCCGATAGCCAGGGGGAGAGAAGCGGCGCCGGCAATGGGGCAGCCAGGGGGAGAGAAGGGGCAGCGGCACCCATTGCCGGTGCCGCTGCCCCCCCCCCCCATCCCCGGTTGCATAATTACCTGTTGCCGGGGTCGGGTCCGCGCTGCTTCAGGTCTCCGGTGTGTGTCCCCTGCGTCGTTGCTATGCGCTGCACGGCGCATGGCGTCAGTGCGCCGCGCCGTGCAGCGCATAGCAACGACGCAGGGGATGCACACCAGAGGCCTGAAGCAGCGCATAGCAACGACGCAGGGGATGCACACCAGAGGCCTGAAGCAGCGCGGACCCGACCCCGGCAACAGGTAATTATGCAACCGGGGATGGGGGGAGGCAACGGGGCAGCGGCGCCGGCAATGGGTGCCACTGCCCCTTCTCTCCCCCTGGCTGTCGGCGCCGCTGCCCCATTGCCTGCGCCGCTTCTCTCCCCCTGGCTATCGGCGCCGGCAATGGGGCGCAGGCACCGATAGTCAGGGGGAGAGAACGGGCAGCGGCGCCGATAGCCAGCGGGAGAGGAGGGCCGTCAGCAGGGCTCTAGACCCCAGGGCAGGCAGGGGCAGAGAAGCCGGCAGCGCTGGCTGTCTCTGCACCTGCAAAGCCGCTGCAGTTCATTGATTTAAAGCTCCCGCTTTAAATCATTGAACTGCAGCGGCTTATCGGCGTATAACACGCACATAGACTTTAGGCTAAAAGACTTTAGGATAAATACGGTATTTGATGTTACAAAGTTACTTGATAAAGAATTCTGGCCACCGGTACCACATGCGCTTTAGAAGCCGTACAAGAATGCAAGAAGTGACATCATGTTTGCTGGTAATTGAGAGGTATGGCCGGCTGCAGAATACAGCGATAGGTCGTCGGAAGAGAAAAGCAGAAAGTCAATGTAAATGATATGAATGCAGTTACTACAGGGTCACTACCCAAATACGAAGAGGAGGGAACGTTCATAGACTCACCATTGCTATTTCTCCCAGTTCCAGCTGTGCCCTTCCCAATGTCTGCCAGGCCTCAACAAACTTTGGGTTCCTGTTGACTGCTGTTTCTGCAGCTTGTACTGCTGGGAAAATTTCCTGAAGACTCAGAAGAGACTGAAAAAGAAAAAACCATATATATTTGAGTCTTTTCATAAAATAAGAATAAAATGAGACATTAATCTATGTAATAACAATAGGATCACAGTGAGGCATTCTGAGACGAGAACCTGTGCCCTTAAAGGGGTACTCCGGTGCTCCAGCTGTTGAACATTTTGTTCAGAATGCTTGGAGCCGGAGGCCGTAACCATGACATCATGCCACGCCCCCTCCATTCATGTCTAGGGGAGGGGGCGTGTCGTTCGACACGCCCCTCCCATAGACATGAATGGAGGGGGCGTGGCTGTGAGGTCACGACCACTGCCACAGGAACCCGGCATTTGTTTAGAATGCCGGGTGCTGTGGGAGATCGCAGAGGACCCCAGCAGCGGGAACCCCATGATCAGACACGCCTCCTCCCATAGACTTGCATTGAGGAGCACGAGCTTCCGGTGCTGAACCCAACACTCTAAACGAAGGCCGGGTGCAGCACTGAGATCGTGGGGTCCCCAAAGGTGAGACTCCCGCCATCAGACATCTTATCCCCTATGCTTTGGATAGAGGATAAGATGTCTAGGAGCAGAGTACCCCTTTAAGTAAAAGCCTATAGAGTTGTGTCCTGGAGGACCTTACATCCTTTGTCTACACCAATTTCTCTGCCCCTCACAAGACACACCAAAGGATGGACTACATCTTCCAGCACTCACGTCTTCTGACATTGGCTCTAAGACAGCGTGCAGGCACCCCATCAGCTTATTTTTCTGTTATTGTAGTCACTAAAGCACTTTTTTGTATTTGGCATTTTGTGCACTTTTATGCACTTTATTTATTATGTGATCTTGTTTTCACTGTACAGACTCATATATTATGTGATTGGGTTTTTATTGCATATACTTAGAGGATTATTCTGGATAACATACTCTTTAAAGGGGTATTCCAGGAAAAAACTTTATTTTTTACATCAATTGGCTCCAGAAAGTTAAACAGATTTGTAAATTACTTCTTTAAAAAAATCTTAATCCTTCCAGTACTTATCAGCTGCTGAAGTGGAGTTGTTGTTTTCTGTCTGGCAACAGTGCTCTCTGCTGACATCTCTGCTGGTCTCGGGAACTGCACAGAGCAGAAGAGGTTTGCTATGGGGATTTGCTTCTACTCTGGACAGTTCCCGAGACACGTGTCATCAGAGAGCACTTAGACAGAAAAGAACAACTCAACTTCAGCAGCTCATAAGTACTGAAAGGAATAAGATTTTTTAATAGAAGTAATTTACAAATCTGTTTAACTTTCTGGAGCCAGTTGATATATATATATATATATATATATATATATATATATATATATATAATATATATAAAGGGAGGAATCCCGAAAGCTTGTCTCTACAAAATCTTGTTAGTCCAATAAAAAAGGTATTACAAGATACTGCAACTACCGATGATTTTGTTTTTTATATATATATATATATATATATATATATATATATATATATATATATATATCTCCAAATGGCGGAGGACAGCACAACCACTAAAGATCTTGGAACGGTAATCCGGGTGCAATAGGCAAAAAAAACGTGGTCCCAGTCGCAGACCACATCCATAGATACCAGCAATAAGTCCAGCAGCACTCACGGGATCAAGTAGAAACACAGCAGTGTTTATTAAACCATGTATAATGCAACGTTTCAGTGATATCCACCACCTTTTTCAAGCATGCTTGAAAAAGGTGGTGGATATCACTGAAACGTTGCATTATACATGGTTTAATAAACACTGCTGTGTTTCTACTTGATCCCGTGAGTGCTGCTGGACTTATTGCTGGTATATATATATATATATATATATATATATATGAAAGCCAAGAGGGAAGCAGCACACCTATAGATGTGGGTGCTATCGGTGCGAATCTCAGGTCTCGGGATATACCATAGATAAATCCAAAAGAAGACCACAGCACTCCAAGATAAGGTTATCAAAACATGAGTAGTGTTTATTCCATCAAGTTCAAAAGGGCAACATTTCAGCTGCGTACATGCAGCCTTTTTCAAGCCTTGAAAAAGGCTGCATGTACGCAGCTGAAACGTTGCCCTTTTGAACTTGATGGAATAAATGCTACTCACATTTTGATCACCTTATCTTGGAGTGCTGTGGTCTTCTTTTGGATATATTTGGATTTTTTTTACTGTGAGTGCTGCTGATTATTTGATTTACATAGGACTGTGGCTCCTTCTCCTCCCCCCTTAAGGGTCATTATTCCCTGCACAGGGTTTAATGTTGCAGGATTACATTCCCTGTTTTTAATTGTCTTGTGCTTTGTTTGGGTCTAATAAAAATTGATTGACTTTACATTTAAATGTTGTGGGTGTGCATCCTTATAAAGTTGCTGCCTTTCTCTCTTGTTTGAAAGATTTTTTTCAGACCACTGTTCTGTGTGATCTGTGTTCTGTGTGTGTTCTGTGTGATCTGTGTTCTGTGTGTGTTCTGTGTGATCTGTGTGTGTTCTGTGTGATCTGTGTTCTGTGTGTGTTCTGTGTGATCTGTGTGATCTGTGTGTGTTCTGTGTGATCTGTGTTCTGTGTGATCTGTGTTCTGTGTGTGTTCTGTGTGATCTGTGTTCTGTGTGTGTTCTGTGTGATCTGTGTTCTGTGTGTGTTCTGTGTGATCTGTGTTCTGTGTGTTCTGTGTGATCTGTGTTCTGTGTGATCTATGTTACATAGTTAGTACGGTCGAAAAAAGACACATGTCCATCAAGTTCAACCAGGGAATTAAGGGGTAGGGGTGTGGCGCGATATTGGGGAAGGGATGGGATTTTATATTTCTTCATAAGCATTAATGTTATTTTGTTCCATGAATGTATCTAATCCTGTTTTAAAGCTGTTAATTGTTCCTGCTGTGACCAGTTCCTGAGGTAGACCGTTCCATAAATTCACAGTCCTCACGGTAAAGAAGGCGTCTCGCCCCTTGAGACTAAACTTTTTCTTCTCCAGACGGAGGGAGTGCCCCCTCGTCCTTTGGGGGGTTTAACCTGGAACAGTTTTTCTCCATATTTTTTGTATGGGCCATTAATATACTTATATACATTTATCATATCCCCCTTAAACGTCTCTTCTCAAGACTAAACAATTGTAACTCCTTTAATCGCTCCTCATAGCTAAGATGTTCCATGCCCCATATTAGTTTAGTCGCGCGTCTCTGCACCCTTTCCAACTCCACAGTGTCCCTTTTATGGACAGGTGCCCAAAACTGAACAGCATTATTCCAGGTGAGGCCGTACCAATGCTTTATAAAGGGGGAGTATTATGTTCCTGTTCTGTGTGTGTTCTGTGTGTGTTCTGTGTGATCTGTGTTCTGTGTGATCTGTGTTCTGTGTGTGTTCTGTGTGATCTGTGTTCTGTGTGTGTTCTGTGTTCTGTGTGATCTGTGTGTGTTCTGTGTGTGTTCTGTGTGATCTGTGTTCTGTGTGATCTGTGTTCTGTGTGTGTTCTGTGTGATCTGTGTTCTGTGTGTGTTCTGTGTGATCTGTGTTCTATGTGTGTTCTGTGTGATCTGTGTTCTGTGTGTGTTCTGTGTGATCTGTGTTCTGTGTGTGTTGTGTGATCTGTGTTCTGTGTGTGTTCTGTGTGATCTGTGTTCCGTGTGATCTGTGTTCTGTGTGATCTGTGTTCTGTGTGATCTGTGTTCTGTGTGATCTGTGTTCTGTGTGTGTTCTGTGTGTGTTCTGTGTGATCTGTGTTCTGTGTGTGTTCTGTGTGATCTGTGTTCTGTGTGATCTGTGTTCTGTGTGATCTGTGTTCTGTGTGTGTTCTGTGTGATCTGTGTTCTATGTGTGTTCTGTGTGATCTGTGTTCTGTGTGTGTTCTGTGCGATCTGTGTTCCGTGTGATCTGTGTGTGTTCTGTGTGATCTGTGTTCTATGTGTGTTCTGTGTGATCTGTGTTCTGTGTGTGTTCTGTGTGATCTGTGTTCTGTGTGTGTTCTGTGTGATCTGTGTTCTGTGTGTGTTCTGTGTGATCTGTGTTCCGTGTGCGTTCTGTGATCTGTGTTCTGTGTGTGTTCTGTGTGATCTGTGTTCTGTGTGATCTGTGTTCTGTGTGATCTGTGTTCTGTGTGTGTTCTGTGTGTGTTCTGTGTGATCTGTGTGTGTTCTGTGTGATCTGTGTTCTGTGTGTGTTCTGTGTGATCTGTGTTCCGTGTGTGTTCTGTGTGATCTGTGTTCCGTGTGTGTTCTGTGTGATCTGTGTTCCGTGTGTGTTCTGTGTGTTCTGTGATAGCCATAGAGACTGCACGTGGCAACTTAACAACACTATTGGAGAATTCAATTGTTTATTCTTTGTATTTTTCGCTGGTGTATTACCACAATAATGCAATATTTTCCTTTGCGTCTTGACTATTCCTATTTGGCTATATGATTGACATGAACGCTGTCACTGTATTTTTTTATGTCAAAAGTTTAACTAACACAGATTTGACAACCACACACCCCCCCACCCCACCATCCAAAAAAAAAAAAAGAGAAAAGAAAATTCTTCATTTTTGTCCCAGTGGGAATACTGGCAGACAAGTGTTAATGTTCATAATTCTGTATTTTTAGTAGAAACCACACAATACTCCCCCGCTTTGAATGTTGTACTTTTAATAAACCCAAATATGATTTATTAGGAAATATCACTGGAATGAGCATTATTATCTACACATTCCTAAACTTGCTAGCAATCAGCTAAAATCCACACAAGGCCTCGGCCCATATGGAAATGATCTGTTTTAGAGTTTTCCTCCCACACAAGTTCTCCGCGTGTCCAGTCCACTCTGCACCTATCACATCACACACACCAGGGGCCACATCTTTTTCCATTCCTCTCAGCTCGCTTTTCTAAATTTTGTTGGAATCGAAGAAAGAACAAAATGAAACAAGGAAAAAGTTTACTGAGAGCGGAAGGAAAACTGTGATTGAAGACAGACAAATTGTCGAAATGTCTCATTACTGTCCTGTCGGATGTAGATGGAATATTCCATCATAGAAAAACCTAGTGATCAAAACGTGCACGAGAAATAGAAGCATATTCAGGAGATCTTTATGTAACTTTTCAAATGAAAAAAAATATATATATAAAAATAATAATATATATATATATATTCTTTTTTTCACACTAGAGCACACAATAGGCTAAAATTGCCTGCAGTTTATTTATCAGCTTTGTTGTACAAACTGGGACAGGTTGAGCAGAGTCTTCTCATTATCATTAGAGGACAGGGAAGTTACTAAAGGCTCAGATGTACTTCTGGAGGCCAAGATAAAGCAGGGAAGTAGCACTACAAAGATTAGCTCTCCTGTCACCCCCTGGTCTCTGGAGAAGAGGCTATACATCTAAAAACCTACGATGGCCCCGACATACGATCATTTCAACATACGATGGCCTCTCAGAGGCCATCGCATGTTGAAGGCAGCATCAACATACAATACTTTTGTATGTCGGGGCCATCGCATAAACGGCTATCCGGCAGCGCAGACTGCTTCAGCTGCTGCCGGATAGCCGTTTAAGGTGCCCCGTGTGGTCCGGTGATGATCACTCACCTGTCCCCGGCGCTCCGGACCGTCCTCTTCAGGATCCCCTGCATCGCCATCGCTCTCCTTCGTCGTCATCACAATAGGAGCGGCGTGCGATGACGGCGATGAAGAGCGACGATCCCAGGCAGCAGAGACGGTCCGGAGCAGCGGGGACACCCCGGGGACGAGGCGACACCAATGGAGGGCGATTTCCAAGGCAGCAGTAACAGTCCAGAGCAGCGGGGACAGGTGAGTATAACATACAATGGTTTCAACTAACGATGGTTCATTTGGAAGGAATTACCATCGTATGTTGAGGGACCATTGTAATCTATGACATATAAAACCTAGTAATCAAAACATGTACATAAGGAATGGAATGGAAGCACATACAGGGGGGTAGTTAAAGGTTTACTCCAGTGGAAAAAAACATTTTTTAAATCAACTTGTGCCGGAAAGTTAAACAGATTTGTAAATTACTTCTATTTTAAAATCTTTCTTAATCTTCTTAATCCTTCCAGTACTTATCAGCTGTACAGTACTTATCAGGAAGTCCTTTTCTTTTTGTATTTCTTTTCTGTCTGACCACAGTGATCTCTGCTGACACCTCTGCTATGAGTTTGCTATGGGGATTTTACTCCTGCTCTGGACAGTTCCTGACATGGACAGAGGTGTCAGCAGAGAACACTGTGGTCAGACAGAAAAGAACTACACAACTTCCTCTGTAGTATACAGCAGCTGATAAGTACTGGAAGAATTAAGATTTTTAAATAGAAGTAATTTACAAATATTTTTTTTAAATGTTTTCCACTAGAGTACCCTTTAAGTAACTATTCAAATAAAATAAATATTAAAAATTATTATAATGCACACAGAAGAACTAACTTGTTGGCTTTGTTGTATAAACTGGGACAGATTGAGCAGAGTCTTCTCATTAACATTAAGCTCAATTGTACTGCTGGAGGCCTAGATAAAGCAGGAATGTAGCGATACATACACATAGTAGGCTTGATATGCAGATCCCTTGTCCCTCCCTGGTCTCTGGAGGAGAGGCTTTCTTTCTGGGAGACTGTAATAACCTATGACATTTCACTGACCCTTAACTCCCATCCACTCCCAAGCATGTGCCTTAAACATGGCTGCCTCAATATAAATAACATGCACCTAATCTATCACAGCGGCTCACACTGTTAGATTAATGTGGCACTTTTTTCTTTTTATACCACCTAATGCAGCGTTTCTCCAACTGCTGCAAAACTACAACTCCCAGCATGCCCAGACAGCCCTCCCACTATCACTGATACCCCTTCCCTGAGCAGCCAATTCACTTATGTCCTTCTCCACAGACTACAGAGCTAATTTTACAACTAGTTATTACAACTTGGCTTCATTCACTTCAATGAAACGGAGCTGCAATACCACACATAACCTGACAGGAACTTCGCTCTGCTTTTCTAATCCTGGATAACCCCTGTGACCACTCCCCTGAGGAGCATACACAATCATGTGTGCATTACATTCATCTCCTCAAAGAGGCACAATGTTCCCTTCACCCACAGCTCTACATCCACTTTACCATAGTAGCATATCATTTCTTTCACACCACAACTGCAATTCCCACCCCCACTCCTAAAGCAAGACATCAGGGCAGATGAATTCATGTATTCATGTCAGTTTTCTGTGAGAATCCCGTATGGACAAAAGCCCTATAAATATTAACAACTCTGAAAAAGTAGATGGAGATGGAACAGGAGGTGGTTTATTATGATGGGGGCAGAGAACTGGGAGGATTATAAAATTTAACAAGATCATGACAAGTACTCTTTAATTTTTCAAGTGTCTCTATCGACAAGATCTCTCGAGTGGTTGCTGAAGAAAACTAATCGTTATGCAAAAAAAAAAAAAAAAAAAGTGCTACGATATAAGAATAATGTACATAATTTTAAAAGCAATACTGCTATAGAAAAAAAAGCATACCATATATAATAGTGTGTACGATCCCACCACGGTAAGAGGACCACCGAATGAACACTACACTATATTTATGCTTCTCCTGGGCTAGCACCAAGCCTATACATTCTGGATTCAGCTATTCCTTACTTAAAACTACCCATGGGGATGGGGGTACAACTAAGAAGGAGGCAGCCAACTTCTACCGCCCCCCCCCCCCCCCCCAACATACCATGCAAAAAATTGGTTAGCATGACGAAAAGAAGTGTAATAAATATTTGTGCAAAACACAAAAATTACAGCAGCCCCCCTCCATTTTTTGGGAAATCTAGAGCATTAAAAAAAGAGTGAAAACAGCAGCCAGCCTGTAAAATAAATACCTAACAATATAACCCCTAAAGTGAAACCACATACTCTTTTACAGGAAAAAAATAATAGAATATCCTGATGATGTCGGCGCCTTCGTACACGATGCCCGGTGAAATAAAGGCCACAAGGTGATCAATGACACAACATAATGCAGCTTAGAATAATATGTCAGGCTCCACATGCGGAGAACATTGTCAGACAAAAAAAACCATAATAATCGAATAAAAAATAAATAAAATAAAAAGTAATTTGGAACAAAAGGTGATGAAGTCGAGACAATAACAGCCGGGGGATTATGAGATCTGTAAATTTGGAAATGCAAGAGCGGTCGTCTCCGGCAATAACACAACAAAACAATTTTTGGCAATATCCTCTGGATTAGCAATATAATAAATCAGAACTCCTTCACTTATAACAGGTCTATCCGTGGCAGCTTAGCGGTGCTAAGGTTTCAGCCGACAGCTCGAGAGAAAACCGCGCGGCCTCCGAACTGGTTATTGGTGAAATAATAAAACACACACATTTATGACCCAGTACTAAGAGCTGGCTTTTTCGGGGAGTTCTGAACGTATAAAATGGCATTTACTATATTATTCTAGTGATAGGTCAGTATTAGGCTCTGTTCACATTGCATTTGAGCCATATGTTTGCATAAATGCTAGGGACTGTCCCAGTATATACGTCAAATACTTGTATTCAACTCCGTAGGGTCCTTGTGGCCTCTGTCAGGCGGGTAGATGCATAAAAAATAAATAAATAAATAATATATATATATATATATATATATACACACTAGAGATGAGCGGACTTACAGTAAATTCGATTCGTCATGAACTTCTCGGCTCGGCAGTTGATGACTTATCCTGCATAAATTAGTTCAACTTTCAGGTGCTCCGGTGGGCTGGAAAAGGTGGATACATTCCTAGGAAAGAGTCTCCTAGGAATGTATCCACCTTTTCCAGCCCACCGGAGCACCTGAAAGCTGAACTAATTTATGCAGGATAAGGCATCAACTGCCGAGCCGAGAAGTTCGTGACGAATCGAATTTACTGTAAGTTCGCTCATCTCTAATACACACCTATAGGAGACTTACATCAGAGTAGAGGTCAAGGGATACCCCTCACTTATAAGTCTAATGGTTGTTACTTTAAAGGGGTATTCTGGACACAGGCATCTTATCCCCTATCCAAAAGGGGGGACTGGCATCTCTCTTCCTGGTCCCTTATCTCAGTTTGATTTGATGTCTGGTTTTAAAGTAACTGTAGGACACACAGGCCCACCATAAAACTGGAATACACAAAACCACAGACACCCAGTCCTCATCCAGGTCTTGGATTAGACATTATACACAAATACAATTATAATATATATATATATATATATATATATATATATAGACCATGTGCCCGATACTGAAGCCATACTCATTTTCTTATATGCCCCACCCATTTGTCAGACAAGGCACAAAAGTGTTGTGAGGCTCAGTTTCCACTTGTTTTTTTTCTGGCAGTTTTTGGAGATCTGCCACTGCAGTTTTTGAGCCAAAGTCAGAAATGTATTAAAAAGGAATAGGACATATAAAGGAAGGACTTACCGTATATACTCGAGTATAAGCCGAGTTTTTCAGCATGATTTTTCGTGCTGAAAACACCCCCCTCGGCTTATACTCGAGTGAACTCTCCGCCCTCAGTGGTCTTCAACTTGCGGACCTCCAGATGTTTCAAAACTACAACTCCCAGCAAGCCCGGACAGCCATCGGCTGTCCGGGCATGCTGGGAGTTGTAGTTTTGAAACATCTGGAGGTCCGCAGGTTGAAGACCACTGCGGCCTTTGTCATCATCCAGACCCCCTTTAGTTTTGTACTCGCCTCCACTCGGCGGGACGTTAGGGTGAGCTGGTCCGGGCCATCTGTGCTGCAGGGACCGTCCGGTGGGGGAGGGATAGTCGTTCCGAGCTGTTCGTCTTCACCGGGGGGGCCTCTTCTCCACGCATCGTGCCCGGAATCGAGACGTTGCCTTGACGACGACGCACAGGGACGTTGCTCATGATCGTGTGCGTCGTTGTCAAGGCAACGTCACTATTCTGGGGCCGGGCACGAAGCCCGGAACTACTATCCCTCCCCACTGGACGGTCCCTGCAGCATAGATGGCCCGGACCAGCTCACCCTAATGTCCCGCCGAGTGGAGGTGAGTACAAAACTAAAGGGGGGGGGCCTGGATGATGACGAAGGCTGCAGTGGTCTTCAACCTGCAGACCTCCAGATGTTTCAAAACTACAACTCCCAGCATGCCCGGACAGCCGATGGCTGTCCAGGCATGCTGGGAGTTGTAGTTTTGGAACATCTGGATGTCCGCAGGTTGAAGACCACTGTAAAACAGACATTGACAAGCGGTGATGATGAAGGGGGGCGGGTGGGTTGATGACAGGTGGTGATGATGAAGGGGTGGTGTGTGGGATGATGACAGGCGGTGATGATGAAGGGGGGGTGTGGGATGATGACAGGCGGTGATGATGAAGGGGGGGTGTGGGATGATGACAGGGTAATGATGACAGGCGGTGATAATAAAGCGGGGATGATGACAGGCGGTGATGATGAAGGGGGGATGATGACAGGCGGTGATGATGAAGGGGGGGTGTGGGATGATGACAGGGTAATGATGACAGACGGTGATAATGAAAGGGGGATGATGACAGGCGGTGATGATGAAGGGGGGATGATGACAGGCGGTGATGATGAAGGGGGGATGATGCAGGGTGATGATGATGAGGGTGTTAATGACAGGGGTCTGGATGTTGACTCCGGGGGGATGATGTATTTCCCATCCTAGGCTTATAGTCGAGTCAATAACTTTTCCTGGGTTTTTGGGGTGAAATTAGGGGCCTCGGCTTATATTCGGGTCGGCTTATACTCGAGTATATACGGTACACCACTTCTCCCTTATGGATGCAGTGGCAGTTTTACAAAAACTGCCAGAAAAAAAACAAGTAGAAACTTGTAAATCTGTCCTCTTTTCTAGAGGCAACACCCAGGTAAAATGGACAATTGAACCAGTAACATTTGATCTCGGCTTTGTGTATATTGCCCCGTCCTGATGAACTTGTATTTAGCTTAAAGGGGTACTCTGCTGGAAAAAAATTAAATCAACTGGTGCCAGAAAGTTAAAAGGATTTGTAAATTACTTCTATATAAAAATCTTAATCCTTGCAGTACTTATCAGCTGCTGTATACTACAGAGGAAGTTGTGTAGTTTTTTTTCTGTCTAACCACAGTGATCTCTGCTGACACATCTGTCCATGTCAGGAACTGTCCAGAGCAGGAGAGGTTTTCTATGGGGATCTGCTTGTACTCTGGACAGTTCCTGATACAGACAGAGGTGTCAGCAGAGGGCACTGTGGTCAGACTGGAAAAAACTACACAACTTCTCGTGGAGCATACTGCAGCTGATAAGTACTGGAAGGATGAAGATTATTAAATAGAAGTATTTTACAAATCTGTTTAACTTTCTTCAAACAGATCCAAAGGATAGGGGATAAGATGTCTCATCGCGGGGGGCCAGCTGCTGAGACCCCACGCGATCTCCCTGCAGCACCCGCATTCTATGCGGGTGCTGAATCTCCAGTTTCGGAAACCTCAGGGTTTCCGGGACTGGGGACGTGACATCACGCCACGTCCCCTCCATTCATGTCTATGGGAAGGGGCGTGATGGACATGTATGGAGGGGGCGTGGCGTGCCGTCCCCAGTCCCGGAAACCCGGAGGTTTCCGAAAATGGAGATTCAGCACCCGCATAGAATGCGGGTGCTGCAGGGAGATCGCGGGGGGGTCTCAGCAGCGGGCCCCCCGCGATCAGACACCTTAACCCCTATCCTTTGGATAAGGGATAAACATTTTTTGCCCGGAATACCCCTTTAAAGGGTACCTCTCATCAAAAAAACTTTTGATATATTATAGATTCATGTATGCAGAATAACTTTACAATTGCATGTTATTAAAAAATATGCTTCTTTCTATTTAATTTTCCACTTTGAAGAAATGACCACTAGGGGTCTCCCTACCAGTCCTGGCAGCAAGCATTTCAGACTCATGCTGGAGTCCTAAACACTACGAGCTGCCAGTCTGCTTTGTTCACAAAGGAGAACACTCAACCTTGGCTGTGAACAAAGCAGGTTGGCAGCTCTGAGTGTTTAGGACTCCAGCATGAGTCAGAAATGCTTGCCGACAGGACTGATCGGGAAAAATACAATAGAAAGAAGCATATTTTTCATTAACATGCTATTGGAAAGTTATTCAACATTCATTAATCTAAAATATATCAAAAGTTTATTTGATGAGAGGTGCCCTTTAAGGTAGCAGTTTTACACCTCACTGGCATATCGGTATCTGTGGTTTTCCATAAGATCACTCAGACATCTAAAGCGTTTAGACTAGTCGGCAATAACAAGCTGGGCTACACGACTATAACACTGGGGTGCAGAATAATCTTTTCTAGGTCTATAGATTCATTTGCAGTCATGGAATTTAATCAATGAGCGTGTAAATATAAGCTGTGCCTCAAAATGGATCTGAAAAAAAAAAAAAGCACCGTACGGGGGAGGTTCTCTGATTAAACGTCAAGCAGAGAATTAATTGCCGAGGCCTTGGAGAGCTGGAACTTCTATCTAAGTCAGGGGGAATATATTACGAATGCACAACGAAAAGTTCAGGAGAAGAACAGACAGAGCAGATTGTCTCGTCTATAGGAACAATACATGCACGGAATAACAAAAAACCCATATTAGAGAATTCTCAGATCTCTGGAGGAGCATGTCCAGGCACTATACTGATTTCAATGGACATTGTGTAATGCTTCACATCTCCTTTGGGGGCACCGCAGCTACATTCAACTCTTGCTGTCGAGTTCCCCAAAAGGTTATATATAACCTATGGATAGGCGCAGTGCTGCAATGGCTGGGATAGGAGAAAACTCAGATCCCAGCAGTTGAACCCCTTACATGCTGCAGTCAATAGCAAAAGGAAAGGTCTCCCTTCCGTTACTCACTGGCATCCCACGAATATGATCGAGGATGGTACCTAAGGTTGCCATTACAGCTGGGGGGCAAACAAAGGCCCCCAGGTCTGCCATTGCTGTATGTCTATTATGCCGTGCCAGAAGCATGACTTAATGGATTGTCCCTCAGTGTAAGACTGACAGGCAGTAATACAAGGCAAGTTAAGAATTTTGTTACACCATTAATCGTTTGGTAAAACGGACATGTCTTTTTTCGGGTCAGTACAACCACAACAATACATCAAAACGTTTTGCTATAATTTACTACTATAAAAAAAAAATTAAAAACTTTTCAAAAAATTGCTTTGCAAAATGCCATATTCTGACCCTCTATAATTTTTTTAAAAAGTGTTTCCATCTACAGATCTGTGTAAAGACTCTTTTTGTAGTTTTTGTTAGTATTAATTTTGGGTAGAAGGGATCTTTTTTTTTTTTGCATTTTAATTTATGTTTTTACTGGGATGTGAGGTGACCAAAAATCTGCAGAATTTTTATTTAGAAAAGATTCATTTGAATCTTTAATTTGGGTTAAAAATATTTTCTACTTTTTTATTTATTTATTTATTTTACTCCCCATTGGGACTTCACTACGTAAACACTTGATTGCTTCATACGGTACACTGTAATATGTATTGTAGTATTCTGTTATTCTACATCCTACTCAATCCTGTACCTGGCAGGCTGTAATAGGACTCCAATTAAAGCTGCCATGGAGGGCATCATAAGACCCCTGGCTGCTATGAAAAGTTGGAATGCCGCAACTGCATAGAGAGGTGGGGCAATTGGAGATCGGAAGCATTTATGAGGGGCTTTATGACAGGGCTCAGATGCTATGACAATACCGGTCACTGAAAGAAAGAGTCCAGTTACTGATATTAGTATCTACCATCTAAACCTGTTCCATACTTCCCCAGTGCACATGTTGCCAAGAAGTTAATATAAAAACTTTTTTTGACCTATTTACTACATACATGAAAAATATCTTGAAATATTGCAGCACTGGCCACTTGAGCAGTCACACAAGGGCAGAAACCTCCTGCACCCCGCAGTTAATTTGTCAGCTTTGCTATATAGACTGGGGGGGGGGGGGGTTAAACTTCATCAAATCCTGAGCATATAATAATCTACAGCTGCCATAAAGCGTATATTCCCTGCTGCCCTGGCTACACAGTCTAATAAAGAACAACATGTATGCACCACTCAATGAAGTCAACGGGGGCTTCTGCTGCTGAGATGACTGCAATATCAATAAGCAAAAGGTCGCTACTGAGCTATCCCTAATATAAGATAGGTATAGGCATAGGGTTATGCTTCATATAAGATAGTGATAGGCATAAGGCTATCCTTCATACAAGTTAGGGACAGGCATAAGGCTATCCTTCATATAAGATAGGGATAGGCATAAGGCTATCCTTCATATATGATCGGGATAGGCATAAGGGTATACTTCATATATGATCGGGATAGGCATAAGGGTATCCTTAATATAAGATAGGGATAGACATAAGGCTATCCTTCATATAAGATAGGGATAGACATAAGGCTATCCTTCATATAAGATAGGGATAGGTATAAGGCTATCCTTCATATAAGATAGGGATAGGTATAAGGTTATCCTTCATATAAGGTAGGGATAGGCATAAGACTATCCTTCATATAAGATAGGGATAGACATAAGTCTATGCTTCATATAAGATAGGGATAGGCATAAGGGTATCCTTCATATAAGATAGGGATAGGCATAAGGCTATCCTTCATATAAGATAGGGATAGACATAAGGCTATCCTTCATATAAGATAGAGATAGGTATAAGGCTATCCTTCATATAGAGATAGAGATAGGCATAAGGCTATTTTTCATATAAGATAGGGATAGGCATAAGGGTATCCTTCATATAAGATAGGGATAGGCATAAGGCTATCCTTCATATAAGATAGGGATAGGTATAAGGCTGTCCTTCATATAAGATAGGGATAGGTATAAGGCTATCCTTCATATAAGATAGGGATAGGCATAAGGGTATCCTTCATATAAGATAGGGATAGGCATAAGGCTATCCTTCATATCAGATAGGGAAAGGCATGAGGCTATCCTTCATATAAGATAGGGATAGACATAAGGCTATCCTTCATATAAGATAGGGATAGACATAAGGCTATCCTTCATATAAGATAGGGATAGGTATAAGGTTATCCTTCATATAAGGTAGGGATAGGCATAAGACTATCCTTCATATAAGATAGGGATAGACATAAGGCTATGCTTCATATAAGATAGGGATAGGCATAAGGGTATCCTTCATATAAGATAGGGATAGGCATAAGGGTATCCTTCATATAAGATAGGGATAGGCATAAGGCTATCCTTCATATAAGATAGGGATAGACATAAGGCTATCCTTCATATAAGATAGAGATAGGTATAAGGCTATCCTTCATATAGAGATAGAGATAGGCATAAGGCTATTTTTCATATAAGATAGGGATAGGCATAAGGGTATCCTTCATATAAGATAGGGATAGGCATAAGGCTATCCTTCATATAAGATAGGGATAGGTATAAGGCTGTCCTTCATATAAGATAGGGATAGGTATAAGGCTATCCTTCATATAAGATAGGGATAGGCATAAGGGTATCCTTCATATAAGATAGGGATAGGCATAAGGCTATCCTTCATATATGATCGGGATAGGCATAAGGGTATACTTCATATATGATCGGGATAGGCATAAGGGTATCCTTAATATAAGATAGGGATAGAAATAAGGCTATCCTTCATATAAGATAGGGATAGACATAAGGCTATCCTTCATATAAGATAGGGATAGGTATAAGGCTATCCTTCATATAAGATAGGGATAGGTATAAGGTTATCCTTCATATAAGGTAGGGATAGGCATAAGACTATCCTTCATATAAGATAGGGATAGACATAAGTCTATGCTTCATATAAGATAGGGATAGGCATAAGGGTATCCTTCATATAAGATAGGGATAGGCATAAGGCTATCCTTCATATAAGATAGGGATAGACATAAGGCTATCCTTCATATAAGATAGAGATAGGTATAAGGCTATCCTTTATATAGAGATAGAGATAGGCATAAGGCTATTTTTCATATAAGATAGGGATAGGCATAAGGGTATCCTTCATATAAGATAGGGATAGGCATAAGGCTATCCTTCATATAAGATAGGGATAGGTATAAGGCTGTCCTTCATATAAGATAGGGATAGGTATAAGGCTATCCTTCATATAAGATAGGGATAGGCATAAGGGTATCCTTCATATAAGATAGGGATAGGCATAAGGCTATCCTTCATATCAGATAGGGAAAGGCATGAGGCTATCCTTCATATAAGATAGGGATAGACATAAGGCTATCCTTCATATAAGATAGGGATAGACATAAGGCTATCCTTCATATAAGATAGGGATAGGTATAAGGTTATCCTTCATATAAGGTAGGGATAGGCATAAGACTATCCTTCATATAAGATAGGGATAGACATAAGGCTATGCTTCATATAAGATAGGGATAGGCATAAGGGTATCCTTCATATAAGATAGGGATAGGCATAAGGCTATCCTTCATATAAGATAGGGATAGACATAAGGCTATCCTTCATATAAGATAGAGATAGGTATAAGGCTATCCTTCATATAGAGATAGAGATAGGCATAAGGCTATTTTTCATATAAGATAGGGATAGGCATAAGGCTATCCTTCATATAAGATAGGGATAGGTATAAGGCTGTCCTTCATATAAGATAGGGATAGGCATAAGGCTATATTTCATATAAGATAGGGATAGGCATAAGGCTATATTTCATATAAGATAGGGATAGGCATAAGGCTATTTTTCATATAAGATAGGGATAGGCATAAGGCTATTTTTCATATAAGATAGGGATAGGCATAAGTCTATCCTTCATATAAGATAGGGATAGGTATAAGGCTGTCCTTCATATAAGATAGGGATAGGTATAAGGCTATCCTTCATATAAGATAGGGATAGGCATAAGGGTATCCTTCATATAAGATAGGGATAGGTATAAGGCTATCCTTCATATCAGATAGGGAAAGGCATGAGGCTATCCTTCATATAAGATAGGGCTCGGGACTGATCACAGTATTCAGAATATTGGGCTGCAAATATATGCTTTTATCACACAAATGGCTGTACCTCAGGCTGGAGAGTACCTAGAGACTCTTGGCTTTAAGATCAAGATTGCAGCTCTAGAAGGAATACGGGCTGAGATACAGTCATTAGTTGCCAGAACGTACCATGTATGCTGTTAAATGGGCACTGTCAGATAAAAAAAATAATAGGTTAATGTTTTGTCAAGATAAACAACTTTTCTAATATACTTCATAAGAATTTTTATATTTTTATAGAAATCATGGCTTATAAAACAGACCACTAGGGGTCCCCGTACTATTCATAACATAATCATCGGCTGCAGCATAAGGTTTGTCAAAGCCGAAGAACAGGCTGGGACAAAGTCCAGAAATCAGGGTAGGACTAGCACTCCTCTGTACTCACTCCTGTCCTATCAGGCTGCAGCAGGGAGGAGGGGGGTTACAGAGCAGCCTGCAGTGATTGGATGAAGAGACTGAAAAGATCCAGCACAGCAGACTCGGGGAGGAAGATGAGTCATGCAGAGTGAGGACGCGCCCCCTCCAGAACACAGAATGACAAACCAAGAGAACAACAGAAAGAATGTATTTGTGAGAGAAATATAGGTGTTAGACACATAAAATTACATGTGCATGATCAGATTTAGGTAATGAGTAACATTTTAAGTTTTTGTGGGATATGACAGGTACCCTTTAAGTGCCTGTGTGCCATGATGTGGGAGATAGGTAATATGCAAGGAAAGGATTATTGCCTATGGATTAAAGGGGTACTCCGGCGCTAAGACATCTTATCCCCTATCCAAAGGATAGGGGATAAGAGGCCTGATCACGGGGGTCCCGCCGCTCCAGCACCCCGTTAGAATCAGTCCCCGGAGCGTGCTCGCTCCGGGTCTGATTACTGGCGATCATGGGGACGGAGCGTTGTGACGCCACTGCCCTGCCCCGTGTGACGTCGCGCTACGCCCCGTCAATTCAAGCCTATGGGAGGGGGCGGGACAGCTGTCCCGCCCCCTCCCATAGACTTGCATTGAGGGGGCAGAGCGTGATGGCACATGGGGGCGGGGCCGTGACGTCACAATGCTCCGTCCCAGTGATTGCCGGTAATCAGACCCGGAGCGAGCACGCTCCGGGGACTGATTCTAATGGGGTGCTGTGTGCAAGATCACAGGGGTCCCCAGCGGGGGGCTAGATAAAAGTAAAAAGTTAGCAAATGTGAATAAGACCCCCCTAATAAAAGTTTGAATCACCCCACTTTTCCCATTTTTTTAAATAAAATAATGTCAGTAAAAATAAATGATGTGGTACTGCCACGTGCGTAAATGTCCGAACTATTAAAATATAAGGTTATCTAAACCGCACGGTCAATGGCGTACACGTAAAAAAATACCAAAGTCAATTGTGCATTTTTGGTCACTTCATATACCATAAAATTATTAATACAAAGCGATCAAAAAGTCCAATCAAAACCAAAATGGTACCGATAAAAACTACAGACCACGACGCAAAAAAAAAATAATTATTTTTATAAAAATTTAAATTTTAAACATACAAATTTTGGTGCATGTAGTTGTAATTTTTTTAAAGTAGTAAAATAAAATAAAACCTACATAAATTGGGTACCTCGTTACTGTATGGATAAGGGGTAATTTTTACCGAAAAGTGCACTGCGTAGAAACGGAAGCCCTTAACCCCTTAAGGACACATGACGTACTGGAACGTCATGTGTCCACTCCCGATCTATAACGCGGGGCCACGGCGTAGCGGGTCGGGCCCGGCCTCTAACAACGGCCGGGACCCGTGGCTAATAGCGCACGGCATTGATCGCTGTGCCGCGCGCTATTAACCCTTTAGACGCGGCGTTCAAAGTTGAACGCCGCGTCTAAAGTGAAACCGAAAGTATGCCGGCTAGCTCAGTGGGCTGTTCGGGATAGCCGCGGTGAAATCGCGGCATCCCGAACAGCTGACAGGACAGCGGGAGGGCCCCTACCTGCCTCCTCGCTGTCCGATCGCCGAATGACTGCTCAGTGCCTGAGATCCAGCCATGAGCAGTCATGCTGCAGAATCATCGATCACTGGTTTACTATGAGAAACCAGTGATCAATGATGAAGATCAGTGTGTGCAGTGTTATAGGTCCCTATGGGATAACAATGATCAGTGTGTGCAGTGTTATAGGTCCCTATGGGATAACAATGATCAGTGTGTGCAGCGTTATAGGTCCCTATGGGACCTATAACACTGCAAAAAAACAAAAAGTGAAAAAAAAAAGTGAACAAACATCATTTAACCCCTTCCCTATTAAAAGTTTGAATCACCCCCCTTTTCCCATAAAAAAAAAAATACAGTGTAAATAAAAATAAAAATATATGGTATCACCGCGCGCGGAAATGTCTGAATTATAAAAATATATCGTTAATTAAACCGCACGGTCAATGGCATGCGCGCAAAAAAATTCCAAAGTCCAAAATAGTGCATTTTTGGTCACTTTTTATATCATGAAAAAATGATCAATAAGTCCTATCAATGCAAAAATGGTACCGTTAAAAACTTCAGATCCCGGCGCAAAAAATGAGCCCTCATACCGCCCCATACGCGGAAAAATAAAAAAGTTATAGGGGTCAGAAGATGACAATTTTAAACGTATAAATTTTTCTGCATGAAGTTATGATTTTTTCCAGAAGTACGACAAAATCAAACCTATATAAGTAGGGGATCATTTTAATCGTATGGACCTACAGAATAAAGATAAGGTGTCATTTTTACCGAAAAATGTACTACGTAGAAACGGAAGCCCCCAAAATTACAAAATGGCGTTTTTTTTCAATTTTGTCTCACAATTATTTTTTTTTCCGTTTCACCGTAGATTTTTGGGCACAATGACTGACGTCATTACAAAGTAGAATTGGTGGCGCAAAAAATAAGCCATCATATGGATTTTTAGGTGCAAAATTGAAAGAGTTATGATTTTTTAAAGGCAAAGAGCAAAAAACGAAAATGCAAAAACGGAAAAAACCCCGGTCCTTAAGGGGTTAAAATTATTATTTTTTTTTTTCATTTCACCCCACAAATAATTTTTTTTTGTTTCACCATAAATTTTGTTATAAAATAATTGAGATTATTACAAAGTACAATTGGTGACGCAAAATACAAGCATTATATGGGTCTGTAGGTGCAAAATTTAACGCATTATGATTTTTAGAAGGTGAGGAGGAAAAAAACGTGCAAAAAAAAATAAAAATTCAGTCCTTAAGGTAAAAATGGGCTGCATTCTTAAGGGGTTAAAAAGCAAAATATAAGCAAATGTGGTACCAATAAAAACTACAGATCAAGGCACAAAAATGAGCCCTCATACCGCCTCGTATACGGAAAAATTAGAAAGTTAAAGGTGGTCAAAATAGGGCAATTTCAAACATACTAATTTTGTTAAAATAGTTTGAGATTTTTTTTAAGCGGTACAACAATAGAAAAGCAAATGACATATGTATCATTTTAATCATATTGACCCACAGAATAAGGACAACACGTCATTTTTACCGTAAAGTGAACAGCGTGAAGACAAAACCTTACAAAATTTCATAAATTGCGGTTTTCTTTTCAATTTCCCCACATAAATAATTTTTTTGGGTTGCGCCGTATATTTCATAATAAAATGAGTTATGTCATTACAAAGTAAAAATGATGACGCAAAAAACAAGCCCTCATATGGGTCTGTGTATGAAAATAGAAAAGAGTTATGATTTTTAGAAGGTAAGGAGGAAAACACTGAAAAAGCTAAATTAAAGGGGTATTCCAGGAAAACATTTTTTTTTTTTTAAATCAACTGGTTCCAGAAAGATAAACAGATTTCTATTAAAAAAATCTTAATCCTTCCAATAATTATCAGCTGCTGAAGTTGAGTTGTTCTTTTCTGTCTGGTAACAGTGCTCTCTGTTGACATCTCTGTTTGTCTCGGGAACTGCACAAAGTAGAAGAGGTTTGCTATGGGGATTTGCTTCTACTCTGGACAGTTCCTGAGAGAGGCGTCATGAGAGAGCACTTAGACAGAAAAGAACAACTCAACTTCAGCAGCTCATAAGTACTGAAAGGATTAAGATTTTTTAATAGAAGTAATTCACAAATCTGTTTAACTTTCTGGAGCCAGTTGATATATAAAACAAGTTTATTCCTGGATAACCACATTAAAATGGACCTGGTCCTTAAAGGGGTACTCCACTGAAAAACGTTTTTTTTTAAATCAACTGGTGCCAGAAAGTTAAAAAGATTTGTAAATTACTTCTATTAAAATGTTTAATCCTTCCAGTACTTATCATCTGTTGTATGATCCACAGGACGTTCTTTTCTTTTTGAATTTCCTTTCTGCATGACCCCAGTGCTCTCTGCTGACACCTCTGTCCATGTCAGGAGCTGTGTCCAGAGAAGAAGTAAATCCCCATAGAAAACCTATCCTGCTCTGGACAGTTCCTAAAATAGACAGAGGTGTCAGCAGAGATCACTGTGGTCAGGCAGAAAGGCAATTCAAAAACAAAAGAACTTTCTGTGGGTCATAACAGCAGCTGATAAGTACTGGAAGTTTGCTTTGGTTTTGTTGTAATCTTTATTTTTAATCTTGTGTCTTCCTTCTGTTTTTAACCTCTTAAAGGGGTTATCCAGGAAAAAACTTTTTTATATATATCAACTGGCTCCAGAAAGTTAAACAGATTTGTAAATTACTTCTATTAAAAAATCTTAATCCTTTCAGTACTTATGAGCTTCTGAAGTTAAGGTTGTTCTTTTCTGGCTAAATACTCTCTGATGACACCTGTCTAGGGAAACGCCCAGTTTAGAAGAGGTTTGCTATGGGGATTTGCTTCTAAACTGGGCGTTTCCCGAGACAGGTGTCATCAGAGAAGATTTAGGCAGAAAAGAACAACCTTAACTTCAGAAGCTCATAAGTACTGAAAGGATTAAGATTTTTTAATAGAAGTAATTTAAAAATCTGTTTAACTTTCTGGAGCGAGTTGATATATATAAAAAAAAGTTTTTTCCTGGAATACCCCTTTAAATGGGTTCTCCACTGGAAAAAAAAAATTCAAATCAATTGGTGCCAGAAAGTTAAACAGATTGGTAAATTACTTCTATTTAAAAATCTTAATCCTTCCAGTACTTATCAGCTGCTGTTATGATCCAGAGGAAGTTCTTTTCTTTTTGAATTGCCTTTCTGCCTGACCACAGTGCTCTCTGCTGACACCTCTGTCCATTTTAGGAACTGTCCAGAGCAGGATAGGTTTTCTATGGGGATTTACTCCTACTCTGGACACAGCTCCTGACATGGACAGAGGTGTCAGCAGAGAGCACTGGGGTCATGCAGAAAGGAAATTCAAAAAGAAAAGAACGTCCTATGGATAATACAACAGCTGACAAGTACTGGAAGGATTAAAAATTTTAATAGAAGTAATTTACAAATCTTTTTAACTTTCTGGCATCAGTTGATTTAAAAAAAAAGTTTTTCAGTGGAGTACCCCTTTAAGGACAAGGCCCATTTTAAAGGGGTTATCCAGGAAAAAAAAACTTGTTTTATATATCAACTGGCTCCAGAAAGTTAAACAGATTTGTAAATTACTTCTATTAAAAAAATCTTAATCCTTTCAGTACTTATGAGCTGCTGAAGTTGAGTTGTTCTTTTCTGTCTAAGTGCTCTCTGATGACATCTGTCTCGGGAACTGTCCAGTTTAGAAGCAAATCCCCATAGCAAACCTCTTCTACTCTGTGCAGTTCCCGAGACAAACAGAGATGTCAGCAGAGAGCACAGTTGCCAGACAGAAAAGAACAACTCAACTTCAGCAGCTGATAATTATTGGAAGGATTAAGATTTTTAAATAGAAGCAATTTACCAATCTGTTTAACTTTCTGGCACCAATTGATTTAAAAAAAAAAAATGTTTTCCAGCGGAGAACCCCTTTAAGGAGTTAAAAACAGAAGGAAGACACAAGATTAAAAATAAAGATTACAACCAAACCAAAGCAAACTTCGGGTCCAGTTATTTACAGCCGCTCCACGTATTCCACTTAATATGTGAAGCCATAAAGGTCACAATCTGCTTTCTAAATCTTACACGTTGGTTTTAATAAGGTCACCCGAGTACGTTCATAAATTTCCTACAGGGCCGATGAAATGTAAACTCTCATTACTCCCTTCCAGGAGGCTCCTTAATAAATTCACTCGATTTCCAGGTGTTAAAAATTCATTTGTAAAAAAAAAAAGGGAGTTAGATGCACTCAAGGGCTCGATCTCATCCTGGGGTCATGTCGCGCGCGCGCAAATCATCTGCACTGTGTATATTGGGAAAGAGAGGCTGTGATTAAAGGTGAAGTGAAATGTATGCAAATCTGGTAATAGGAAGTCATGACACTGAGCGCAGGCAAATGAGGAAATTATAATGTGCAATTAAGAGATCAACAGTGTCAGCACACAAGGAGCGGCCATGACATGTATCAAGTAGAGAACAACAAGTGCTGGGCTTCTCTTCGGTCAATGAAGGCTAAAAGTTTAAAGGAAACCAGTGTAGGCCTGGAGTCTTCCTTTAATGAAATAGTAATGATGTGGTAGGGGTACTGGTTCCCAACCAGCGTCTCCAGCTGTTGCAAAACTACAACTCCCAGCATGCCCGGACAGCCTTCGGCTGTCCGGGCATGCTGGGAGTTATAGCTTTGCAACAGCTGGAGAAACATTGTTAAAGGAGTAGTCCAGTGGTGACTCAGTGGTGAACAACTTATCCCCGATCTTAAGGATAGGGGATAAGTTGCAGATGGCGGGGGGTCCGACCGCTGGGGCCCCCTGCGATCTCCTGTACGGAGCTCCGAGAGCCCGCGGGAAGGGGGCGTGTCAATTTCCGCACGAAGCGTCGGCCGACACGCCCCCTCAATACAACTCTATGGCAGAGCCGAAGCGCTGCCTTCTGCAATCTCCGGCTCTGCCATTGAGATGTATTGAGGGGGCGTGTCGGCCGCCGCATCGTGCGCAGGTCGACACCCGCTATCTGGCCGGAGAGCCTGGCCCCCGTACAGAGAGATCGCAGGGGATAAGTTTTTCACCACTGGACTACCCCTTTAAATCAACTGGTGGCAGGAAAGTTAAAGGGGTAGTCTAGTGGTGAAAAACTTATCCCCTATCCTGCGATCTCTCTGTACGGGGGCCAGGCTCTCCGGCCAGATAGCGGGTGTCGACCTCCGCACGATGCGGCGGCCGACACGCCCCCTCAATACATCTCTATGGCAGAGCCGGAGATTGCCGAAGGCAGCGCTTCGGCTCTGCCATAGAGTTGTATTGAGGGGGCGTGTCGGCCGCCGCTTCGTGCGGAGGTCGACATGCCCCCTTCCCGCGGGCTGTCAGGGCCCCGTACAGGAGATCGCAGGGGGCCCCAGCGGTCGGACCCCCTGCGATCTCAAACTTATCCCCTATCCTTAGGATAGGGGATAAGTTGTTCACCACTGGGTCACCACTGGACTACTCCTTTAAAGGGGTATTCCAGGAAAACACTTTTTTTTTTTTATCAACTGCCTCCAGAAAGTTAAACAGATTTGTAAATTACTTCTATTAAAAAATCTTAATCCTTTCAATAATTATCAGCTGCTGAAGTTGAGTTGTTCTTTTCTGTCTGTCAACAGTGCTCTCTGCTGACCTCTCTGCTTGTCTCAGGAACTGCACAGAGTAGAAGAGGTTGGCTACGGGGATTTGCTTCTACTCTGGACAGTTCCCGAGAAACGTTTCATCAGAAAGCACTTAGACAGAAAAGAACAACTCAACTTCAGCAGCTCATAAATACTGAAAGGATTAAGATTTTTTAATAGAAGTAATTTACAAGTCTGTTTAACTTTCTGGAGCCAGTTGATATATAAAAAAAAGTTTTTTTTCCTGGATAACCCCTTTAAAGGGTACTCCACTGGGAAATTTTTTTTTTTTTTTTTTAAATCAACTGGTCCCAGAGTTGGGTCTATAATATTCTGATATATTGATCGCTATATCTATACTCATATTTCTTTGCTAAAATGCTATATGCCATTGCCAAATATTGCAGAAGAACTTTGCTTTCCTTATTTCAAAACATTTCAGCTGCTCTTTGCCCGTAATCAAGACTAGAACCTTGAGATGGAGTCTATGGATACAAGAAGTCTAAACATTGGGCTTTGTGGAAAGATGGAGAAATCTCAAGCTAGAGACGTTGCAACATAAATGACTAGAGATGAGCGAACTTACAGTAAATTCGATTCGTCACGAACTTCTCGGCTCGGCAGTTGATGACTTATCCTGCATAAATTAGTTCAGCTTTCAGGTGCTCCAGTGGGCTGGAAAAGGTGGATACAGTCCTAGGAAAGAGTCTCCTAGGACTGTATCCACCTTTTCCAGCCCACAGGAGCACCTGAAAGCTGAACTAATTTATGCAGGATAAGTCATCAACTGCCGAGCCGAGAAGTTCGTGACGAATCGAAGTTACTGTAAGTTCGCTCATCTCTATAAATGACTTATGCTACGCCACGCTGAAATGACCAATCAGTATATAGAACAATGCATAGTTTTACCCTTTTTGTCAGATTGTAAAACACTAATGTGATTTCCGGATAATAAACAGAACTCCCTGGAGTCGGTACCGAGGAGGGAACTCCTACCAATCTGGCCTGGTGTGAGTTTTCTTGCGTCGACACTCGGCAAAAATAGTACAGTGGTAGTCACTCACAGATTAAGGCCGCACATTAACCCATCCTTAATACCAGTAAGTTAAACAGATTGGTAAATTACTTCTATTTCAGGTCATGTGACCCTTCATCAGATGCATGATGAAGGGTCACATGACCTGAAACGCGTCATGTTGCTTATCCAGGAGGTTTTATCGTTTGTGATTTGAGACGTCCATGTCGAAGTTTTATCTTGGAATACAATTAAAGGTGAAGTTTATCATACTGCTGGCTTCAGCACTTTTCTTCTCAGATTGGTAAATTACTTCTATTTAAAAATCTTAATCCTTCCAGTACTTATCAGCTGCTGTTATGATCCACAGGAAGTTCTTTTCTGTTTGAATTTCCTTTCTGTCTGACCACAGTGCTCTCTGCTGACACCTCTGTCCAATTTAGGAACTGTCCAGAGCAGGATAGGTTTTCTATGGGGATTTGCTCCTACTCTGGACAGTTCCTGACATGAACAGAGGTGTCAGCAGAGAGCACTGTGGTCAGGCAGAAAGGAAATTCAAACAGAAAAGAACATCCTGTGGATCATACAGAATCCTGATAAGTACTGGAAGGATTAAAAATTTTTAATAGAACAGTAACTTACAAATCTTTTAACTTTCTGGCACCAGTTGATTTAAAAAAAATATGTTTTCCAGTGGAGTACCCCTTTAAACAGATTTGTAAATTACTTCTATATAAAAATCTTAATCCCTTCCAGTACTTAGTAGCTGTTGTATGCTCCACAGGAAGTTGTGTAGTTCTCCTCTGTCCGTGTCAGGAACTGTTCAGAGAAGGAGAGGTTTGCTATGGGGATATGCTCCTACTGTGGACAGTTCCTGACAAGGACAGAGGTGTCAGCAGAGAGCACTGTGGTCAGACTGGAAAGGACTACACAACTTCCTATGGAGCATACAGCAGCTGATAAGGACTGGAAGGAATACGATTTTTAAATTGAAGTTGATTTGAAAACACTTCTTTCCATGGGTGGTCTCCTTTAAAAAAAGGGAATTCATGTAGGAAAGCAACAATATAGAAACATAGAATGTGTCTGCAAATAAGAACCATTCAGCCCATCTAGTCTGATCAATATTCTGAACACTATGAATAGTCCCTGTCCCTATCTTACCGGAAGGATAGCCTTATGTCTATTCCATGCATGCTTAAAGGGGTTGTTCTGCAGTTTGTGCGGACCCCATTAGAGTCAAGGGAAGTTACGCAAACTGCATAACTTACCTGCTTTAACAAAACAAATGAAAGTCCCAAAAGATACCAGGGCAATTCAATAATTCATACAACTATTAAAGGGGTACTCCGCCCCCTAGACATCTTATCCGCTATCCAAAGATTGTGGGGATAAGATGCCTGATCGTGGGGGTCCCCCGCGATCTCGCCTGCTGAACCCGGCATTCATTTAGAGTGTCAGGTGCAGCGCCGGAGGGTCGTTACGTCACGGGCGCGCACCTTCAATGCCCCCTCCCATAGGCTTGTATTGAGGGGGCGGGGTGTGACGTCATGAGGGGGCGGGGCTATGATGTCACGAGCTCCCTGCGCCGGCTCCAGCATTCGGAACAGTTTGTTCCAAATGCTGAGTAGCGGAGTATCCCTTTAACGATGTCTGGTTTAGAAATTCCCTATCAGCTCCCTCCGATCTATTAGATGGGAGTGGTAAGTTGTTTAAGGACCTTCATATATTAACCATGGCAGCCGAAAAGAGCATTTGTCTCTCTGGAGGACTAAGCACATCCATAGACAACATGTAATGCTTTACTTCCCCTGCGGAGGTGCTGCAGCTAAACTGTGATCATCAGGAGACTCTTCTGTGTAAAGGGATTGACCAATATTATAAAACAATTGCATTGATTATAGTAAAACTGCGGTTGGTTACACACCTCAAAAACAAAAATGGACACGGAGCGTGTGTCTCCTCACTGAGGGTAAGCCCCCTCCGGGGGCTTACCCTCAGTGAGGAGACACACGCTCCGTGTCCATTTTGGTTTTTATGGTTACACACATCTACCTGAACCTTACCTTATGCATTTTCAGTGCTTTTGGTATTTTTCTTCACCATAGTTTTTTTTATTTACTGTTTTTTACCTGTTTGTTCCTGTAGTTTTCGACACTCATTTATGAAGTCCTGCAGATACCATATATCACAGACACGCTTAAAGGGGTTCTCCACCATAAGGTGATTTTAGTACATTCCTGGCAGGCAGTAATGGACATGCTTAGGAAGGATCTGTGCCCATTGGGGCTAAATGGCTATGCTGTGAGATTACCATAACACTGTGGCTAGCTTTTTGTGAACTTGTATTTCCTGTTTGACTTTGCCATTTCCTCCCTCCCACACATCAGTCACCCCACTCATTGAAACAAAAGACCTGTGGTTTTCAATCAGGGTGCCTACAACTGTTGCAGTTTGATCTCTCTCCCACCAAGCGATCGCTCCACCCATTGAATCAGACAGGCTCCCTCTGAACACCTGACTAGTGATGTCAGGTCTCTGCCACATTGTAAACTGGGAAAAATCTGAGACAACAGTCATTTTGTATGCTGGTAAAAATAAATATTGGGGTGAAAATCACAGAAGAATTGTGAGAAAACCGTCACACACAGGCACAGACACTATATTATGAACTGCACTAACTTTACAGACCCTGTAGCATAGTCAAATAAAATAAATTCCTGGAATACCCCTTTAATGGTTAATGTGTAAAATATCAGCCTCCCCTTCATAAAGCATACTTAGCAGCGTTGAGTTATGTTATTCCATTCTTCTATCTGCTTATTTGTGTCATGGTGACAAGTGTCATACAAGGAGGCAGGTGTGGCCCCCGGGGCCTGAGGGAGACTTAGAACTCATTAGAATAATCTCTTAGTTTTATCACAGTAATTGTTTGTGTATATTCCATATGACATTAGGCAGACAAATGCATTTATGGTTCCCTCAATGAACTGTAGTTTCTCAGTGCCAGCAGCCCCAGACCATGATACTCCCACCACCATGCTTGACTGTAGATAAGATACACTTGTCTTGTACTCCGCACCTGGTTGCCGTCACACACTCTTGACACCATCTGAACCAAATAAGTTTATCTTGGTCTCATCAGACCACAGAGTATGGTTTCAGTAATCCATGTCCTTAGTCTACTTGTCAATAGCAAAACTATTTACAGACTTCATCTTTAGAACAGCAGCCGTTTCACACACAGTGGCGCATCATCAGGCCCCTTGGTCACCAAGAAGCCTGAAGATGCACCACGGTGCGTGAAACAGCTGCTGTGGCCCGCCCGGTGAGACACTCCTGCCTGTGTTTCTCTGCACAGATTGATGTTGCCTACCATTGTAGCCAAGATGGAATAAAGTTATAATCAGCAATACCCTTATGGTGAGTGCTCCATCTATTCTCTTTTGATAGGCTATGTTAATGGACTATACCTTCCAAGTAGCACCACCGAGGGGGTTTGTTGGCTGCTTCTGCTCCATACCCAGTCTAAATTCAAGGGTGGACTGTGCCCGGTTTTACCTCTATCTATAGTGATCTTTAGAAAAGGCTTCCTTCTGGGATGACAGCCATGCAGACCAACTTGATGCAGTGTGCGGCGTATGGTCTGAGCACTGACAGGCTAACCCTCCACCTCTGCAACAATGCTGGCAGCTCTCATATGTTAATTTTGCAAAAACAAACTCTGGATATGACACTGAGCACGTACACTCAACTTCTTTGGTCGACCATGGCCTGTTCTTAGTGGAACCTGTCCTGTAAAACTGCTGCATGGTCATGCCCGCCGTGCTGCAGGTCAGTTTCAGGGTCTTGCAATCTTCTTATAGTCTAGGTCATCTTTATGTGGATCCTCAGAATTTTTCTTATACCTAGTGTATACACCTATATTGTAACATATATACTTAAATTTGGGTGACTTGAGTACACCCCAATAAGTCCTATAAGTGATTCAGGGATGGAATAACTTACAGTGGTTGTTCTACTGTTCTACAATGTTATATCCTGAAGACAAAAAGACATCACACGCTGTTTCCATGTTTGTTAGTTACGGTTCTGCTACTTTCTCACTTACATGTTTTTTACTGACCAACTAAAAGGACGCTTCCTGTAAGAAGTACAGCGAGACCTCTGTGGTCACATAGTTGCAGCTTCTGGTCGTCAGTAGTAATCAGGTAACCTTATCATCTGCTGATCACTGGTCCCATCAGACGTCATAGATAGTAAAACAACAACAAAACAACAACCTATTTGTGTATAGAGTAGGTTTACTTGTTTATGATTAAGATACCTATTACACTACAGCATAAAGGTCACCTCTCAACTATCTCGTCTCATAGTATTGATGGAGAATTCCAGCTAAACTAATAACAGTAAACTAGGGCTGCACGATATGGGGAAACTGATACGTGATGCGATATAATAAACAAATGGTGAAATCCCCCCATTTCATGTACAATCTCCCCCATTTAATTTCTATCCCCCCCGGTCATATTTTCCCCGTCACATACTCCCTTCTGTCACATTCACCCCCCCCCCCCCCCCCCCCGTGTCACATTCTCCACACACCCCCCTGTCATAATTTTTCCCCCTGTCACATTCTCCCCTCCATGGTCACATCTGCCCCCGGTAGGTAGCTTTTTGCACTGCCAATACACTGGGTTTCCTGGACGGTTTTTAAATCTCTTTTCTTCCGACCATTCCCCATCAGCCAATCACTGGCTTGACACGTGACACCGCTGAAGCCAGTGATTGGCTGAAAAGAGAAAGGTCCTTCTGCTTGTATGGAGTAAAGAGGAGACAGAACGGCATCTGCAGGGACCGGGAGTAGGGGATATGGAGGAACTGTGTGATGTCATCATGTCCGTATGGAGGAACTGTGTGATGTCATCATGTCCATATGGAGGAACTGTGTGATGTCACCATGTCCATATGGAGGAACTGTGTGATGTCACCATGTCCATATGAAGGAACTGTGTGATGTCATCATGTCTATATGGAGGAACTGTGTGATGTCATCATGTCCATATGGAGGAACTGTGTGATGTCACCATGTCCATATAAAGGAACTGTGTGATGTCATCATGTCCATATGGAGGAACTGTGTGATGTCATCATGTCCATATGGAGGAACTGTGTGATGTCATCATGTCCATATGGAGGAACTGTGTGATGTCATCATGTCCATATGGAGGAACTGTGTGATGTCATCATGTCCATATGGAGGAACTGTGTGACCCCTAAATCTCTTTCCTCATATACTGAGGTCAGGACTGTAACACATATTCTATATTCTGTCCTTGGGTTTTTATGCCACAGGTCCATTATCTTGCACTTATCCACATGTCATAAATGTCAGTGTCCAGAGTTCTGACCATTCTTCTAGTTTTCCTAAATCCTTTTCCATTTGGCAGATCCCTCCAGGAACATCAACCCTGTTACATATCTTTGTGTCATCAGCAAAAGGACCAATACCTTACCATCGAGACCTTTTGCGATATCACTAATGAAGATATTAAACAATATTGGTCCCAGTACTGATCCCTGAGGTCCCCTCTGGTGACAAGACCTTGCTCTGAGTATACTCCATTGACTACAACCCTCTGTTGTCTGTCACTCAGCCACTGCCTAATCCACTCAACAATATTGGAGTCCAAGCTCAATGACTGTAGTTTATTGATAAATCTTCTATGGGGGACAGTGTCAAAGGCCTTACTAAAATCTAGATATGCGATGTCCACTGCCCCTCTGCCATCTATTAGAGGGGGCAAACAGAAGGTGCTAAACAACGCATCAAGTAACAACATTTTTATGGTTTTCCAGAAAGTTCTATAATAAAGAAGTCGAGAGCCAACATAATAGATTGTAATAACATCTATATGCGTGATGTAGCCAGTGAAAGGTTTTGTGAGCGTCTTTAAAAGGGGTACTCCACTGGCCATTGTGTCATCATGGCCATACCCCCTCAATGCAAGTCTATGGGAGGGGGCGTGACTGCCGTCACCCCCCCTCCCATTGACATGCATTGAGGGGGCATGGCCATGATGCCACAAGGGGCGTCGCAGACCCCGGCAGCATGAAAACAGCATTGGGAACACTTACTTCCGAGCGCTGGCCAGAGGAGAACACTTTAAGAGGACAGTCACCTCTGTCTGACCCTATGCCTCTCCTCCGCATCACCCGGAATCTAATGAACCTTAATATGATCCTAGCACCGAAGAAGAGAAATCGAGCTACGGCCTAAACACAAGACAAATACAATTTACTCGATTACTTCATTTCACTAGAAATTCTCGACTCAAGTCTTAAGAAGATTAAATCAAAATCTAGAATGAAGATCAATGTTCTCGTGCCTCGCTCCGGAGTTCTTCCTACGATGAACGCCTGCCAATATGTCTTACTCATAAAGAGCCTCGCGCTCCTTCCCAAACCCCCGGAGCCTACAACGGCCTTTGTGGGCAGAAGCCAAAAAATTATGATTTTATGACACTCTACCCGACTAGTCCTGACCACAAATTCTTACCGTGCGGTTTGCAACATCCCCAAGAGTTTCAGGCTCTAATGCTTAAAGCGCTACGTGTTTCTGCAGTGAATAAGGTTCCCATCATGCCACGAATAGAACACAATAGCACTTGTCCCGTGTGCTGACTTTCTGGCACAAGGGGGTATGAGCTACACACGAGTTACCGGAATTTTGACTCATGTTGTCATTTACTGTACCAGGCAGACAACCTAATATTTGCTTGAAAAAATAATAAGTGTTCAAATATCTAGAAATTGCCACTGGGGGTGGGGGGGCTGGTAATTGTTCCCAAAATGGAATGCTTTTAACTTGCACCTCCGATGATGCACAGCAGCTCCGCTCTGTGTATACAAAGCCCTGTGCTGTCCACACTTGACGTGTAAATGAACACGCTGCCATATATCACTCCAGACAATGAGGTATAACAGCCGCACAGGTAATCATGGCAACCGGTTGGGGGTGTTTATATCAGGAGCGCACATGGCCATCACCCATACTGTGAGCTGACACTATTACAGGGCACTGAGACATGGCACCATTATAGGGCACTGAGACATGACACTATTATAGGGCACTGAGACAAGACAATATTATAGGGCACAGAGACATGACACTATTATAGGGCACTGAGACATGACACTATTATAGGGCACTGAGACATGACACTATTATAGGGCACTGAGACATGACACTATTATAGGGCACTGAGACATGGCACTATTATAGGGCACTGAGACATGGCACTATTATAGGGCACTGAGACATGACACTATTATAGGGCACTGAGACATGACACTATTATAGGGCACTGAGACATGGCACTATTATAGGGCACTGAGACAAGACACTATTATAGGGCACTGAGACATGGCACCATTATAGGGCACTGAGACATGACACTATTATAGGGCACTGAGACATGGCACCATTATAGGGCACTGAGACATGACACTATTATAGGGCACTGAGACATGGCACTATTATAGGGCACTGAGGCATGGCACTATTATAGGGCACGGAGACATGACACTATTATAGGGCACTGAGACAAGACAATATTATAGGGCACTGAGACATGGCACTATTATAGGGCAATGAGGCATGACACTATTATAGGGCACTGAGACAAGACACTATTATAGGGCACTGAGACAAGACACTATTATAGATGTACTGCGACATAACGCTATTATAGATGCACTGCGACCTGACACTATTATAGATGCACTGTGACCTGACACTGTTATAGATGCACTGTGACCTGACACTGTTATAGATGCACTGTGACCTGACACTGTTATAGATGCACTGTGACCTGACACTGTTATAGATGCACTGTGACCTGACACTGTTATAGATGCACTGTGACCTGACACTGTTATAGATGCACTGTGACCTGACACTGTTATAGATGTACTGTGACATAACACTGTTATAGATGCACTGTGACCTGACACTGTTATAGATGCACTGTGACCTGACACTGTTATAGATGCACTGTGACCTGACACTGTTATCAATGCACTGTGACCTGACACTGTTATAGATGCACTGTGACCTGACACTGTTATAGATGCACTGTGACCTGACACTGTTATAGATGCACTGTGACCTGACACTGTTATAGATGCACTGTGACCTGACACTGTTATAGATGCACTGTGACCTGACACTGTTATAGATGCACTGTGACCTGACACTATTATAGATGCACTGTGACCTGACACTATTATAGATGCACTGTGACCTGACACTATTATAGATGCACTGTGACCTGACACTGTTATAGATGTACTGTGACCTGACACTGTTATAGATGCACTGTGACCTGACACTATTATAGATGCACTGTGACCTGACACTATTATAGATGCACTGTGACCTGACACTATTATAGATGCACTGTGACCTGACACTATTATAGATGCACTGTGACCTGACACTATTATAGATGCACTGTGACCTGACACTGTTATAGATGTACTGTGACCTGACACTATTATAGATGCACTGTGACCTGACACTGTTATAGATGCACTGTGACCTGACACTGTTATAGATGCACCGTGACCTGACACTGTTATAGATGCACCGTGACCTGACACTGTTATAGATGCACTGTGACCTGACACTGTTATAGATGCACTGTGACCTGACACTATTATAGATGCACTGTGACCTGACACTGTTATAGATGCACTGTGACCTGACACTGTTATAGATGCACTGTGACCTGACACTGTTATAGATGCACTGTGACCTGACACTGTCATAGATGCACTGTGACCTGACACTATTATAGATGCACTGTGACCTGACACTATTATAGATGCACTGTGACCTGACACTGTTATAGATGCACTGTGACCTGACACTATTATAGATGCACTGTGACCTGACACTGTTATAGATGCACCGTGTCTAATGATAATGTATGGGCACTATGGCTAGACAAATCATATGGAAACAATGGGGCTAAAACTGGAATAGGGACACTGCTTTCTGACACTGTATCCCATTGCTATACATTTTGTGTGGGGACAGTTGTATGATCCATGTCATGGCTGGCACAGTGGTGTCACCAGGCCAGGTATATAGCGTAATGTTATATATTACAGTGCGGGGTGTGAGTACCATGCAGTAATCCTCCACCTCACAATTAGGATAAATTGCAGGGTCTCGTTTCATGTAAATGTTGTATTGAGCAGATTCCAGCTCTGGCAGCCGTGCGCTCCTTCCAGGAAGACTCTGGACTGGCAGAAATGAGGGAATTAGTCTTAATGTGCTAACAATAAATCAGGGATGTGCCCTTGTAGTCAGCTATAATGTACCAGAATATGACCCCACTGCTATAAATAAGCGCATCAGCCCCTGTGAGCTATGGATATAGGATGATACCAGATCAATAGGATCCTCTCATTTAGGTTACCGGATCTTACCTTGTAGATATGGAGAATTCTATTAAAAAGGACATCATAATATAGTGCAGAGGGTGCAGGGAGCAAGCCTGGATATACAATACAATATAAATAGAGATGAGCGAACTTACAGTAAATTCGATTCGTCACGAACTTCTCGGCTCGGCAGTTGATGACTTTTCCTGCATAAATTAGTTCAGCTTTCCGGTGCTCCGGTGGGCTGGAAAAGGTGGATACAGTCCTAGGAGACTCTTTCCTAGGACTGTATCCACCTTTTCCAGCCCACCGGAGCACCTGAAGGCTGAACTAATTTACGCAGGATAAGTTATCAACTGCCGAGCCGAGAAGTTCGTGACGAATCGAATTTACTGTAAGTTCGCTCATCTCTAAATATAAATACAATTTACAGGCTGCAGAGTTGATAAGAATTCTGATATAGAAAACTATGAAATGACCTATAGATATAGCAGAGTTGAGTTTGTCATTTTTATGGTCTACTATGAAGCTTGGGTGACACTGTGAAAAAATAGTACTGGAAAATATGATTGCTATAAACCGGCTACATTCTGGATCAGTTCTAGAAGAAGAACTGAATAACATAAGCAGCAATACAAAGAGAAATTATAGCACTTAAAGGCATACTCCGCCCCTAGACATCTTATCCCCTATCCAAAGGATAGGGGATAAGATGTCTGATTGCAGAGGTCCCGCCACTGGGGACCCTCACGATCTCGGCTGCGGCACCCCAGACATCCAGTGCATGAAGCGAACTTCATCCGGATGACTGGCGATGCGGGGCAGAGACTCGTGACATCACGGCCGCACCCCGCTCGTGACATCATGGCTACACACCACTCGTTACATCACGGCCACGCCCCCTCAATGCAAGTCTATGGGAGGGGGTGTGACGGCCGTCACACCCCCTCTCATAGCCTTGCATTGAGGGGGTGTTGCCGTGACGTCACTAGCGGGTGCAGCCGTGACGTCACAAGCCTCCGGCGCTGCACTCGATGCTCTAAACGAACGCCGGCTGCAGCAGGGAGATCGCTATAAAATCTCCCTGCCGCAGGCTATACAATCATCCAGCAGAAAAGTAGAGCAGACCTGATATCTACAAAATGTTATACAAGTCATACGTCAGCAATTAAAACAAATATATAAAAATACTTAACACATTGTTAATTTAAACCTTCAGACTGGTGACAAGGTGATGTGTTGGCACTACACACACAGTTACTTCCTTCCTTACTTAACTAGCCACCAGTACACACACAGTTACTTGACCCTTTACTTTGCAGGCCAATAATAGCAAAGCACATACTCCTTACTGTTATGCCTTAACATAGTATTGGAGTGCACTGGACTAATACTGTGCTGCGGGCTAATTTACAGTACAGCACTATAGAAGGCATGTGAAAGAAGAAAGGGTTATTAATGAACTGTGTTCACAAGATGCCATGTGAGCAGAAATAAACAGCAGCTGTGATGAATGGTTCTGCCAGAACCCATAGGGTTAATTCTTTTTAGTTCTGTTGTTTATTCTGTTGCTGGGATAACGTCTCTGTGCATTGGTCTCTGGGTATGGTTCAGCTTGCTGAGCCAGTTATACTCTTCATGCTAGCAGCACAAGAAGTCTTTCTCAGTTATGCCTTGCCTGTGAAAGTTCTTGTGACTGAAACTAGCAACCTCTACATATTTATTGTCTATCTGGTTCTGTTACTATTTTTTGCTTGGCTTTTGACTACCCTTTGGCTCTCTGTTATTGTACTCCGTTCCCTCCTGGCTTTGACTCGGCTCGTTGGCTTCGTTTCCTGTGTGTGTGTGTGTGTGTTTAGGTTTATTTCTGTTAGTTTTGTGTGCCTCCAGCTGTTCCTTACCTTTGTCAGTTTTTGTAGTTTATTGTTTCGACCAGTGACTGCCCATCACTTATCAGAGGAAGGGACGGGCACCGTGGTTATGGACCCGCTGCTTAGGGCGGGTACACAAGTAGGCAGGGACAGAGGGAATGGGCAAGTTTAGGGGTGCACCTTATCCCTTCCCGACTTGACAGCAGCACCGCAACAAAGGGGTTACACTAAGCAACAAACAGCTTTCTATTGATGCTGAGATGAGAGGAAGCTTAAAGTTACCTTTCAGGGACAGCATTGGTCCCCTAGAGGATGGAGAAAGATCCACAGCTTGCAGATACAAAGTCCAAGCTTTCTTGGGTGCTCTCTCTTTCCTGCACATAGCAATAGCTAAGCCCTGCCCCTCCTTCCTGTGTTCTGTCCTCTCCGCATGCTTCATACAATGTTTTAGCACAGAAAGCCTAGAAAAAAATTATACTAGATTTTAAATGAGATCGATAAAATACATCAGGACACCATATAATTACTATACAATTTGCAGTGATTGTCTTTTACAGCTAGCTACGTCTGAATAGAATCTTATTTTGGTTTAGTTGCTGCTCAAACGTACATACTCAGAATACAGTATTAGGAATCAACCATACCTGAGCCTTCATCTCATACAGAGCAGCATCTTCTGGTGTTAAATGGATCCCCTCGTCCCATTTTTTTATAGCCTCCTGGTGCCTGAAAACACAAAAAACAGCCATCAATACAAAGCTACATGAGCAACGATACACATAAAAATACATACAATATATTATAATAAGAAGAAGGGGGGAAGGAATAATCATCTGAGACACAAAGGAAAAGATATCAGATCAGATTCCTGGAAAAACTTAAACTCTATTAATAACATTATTCAAAACACTGATTTAATGTTCAGGATCCCCATCTCTTGGCCAAAGTGAAGAGCGGTTACTAAGAGTGTCTCTCTGGGGAAATTAATGGAAACCCTACTAAAGGATTGTGGAACATCTAAAATCCCATGGATTGCAAGATGAAAAACAACATGGGTTTACTTCAGGGAGATCATGTCATACAAATCTTATTGATTCAGAGCAAGGTCTTGTTACCAGAGGGGACCTCAGGGATCTGTACTGGGACCAATTTTGTTTAATATCTTCATTAGTGATATTACAGAAGGTCTCGATGGTTCGGTGTTGGTCTTTTTGCTGATGACACAAAGATATGTAACAGGGTTGATGTTCTTGGAGGGATCCACCAAATGGAAAAGGATTTAGGCAAACTAGAAGAATGGTCAGAACTCTGACAACTGAAATGTAATGTGGATAAGTGCAAGATAATGCACCTGGGGCGTAAAAACCCTCGGGCAGAATATAGAATATTTGACACAGTCCTGACCTCAGTATCTGAGGAGAGGGATTTAGGAGTAATTATTTCAGAAGACTTAAAGGTAGGAAGACAATGTAATAGAGCAGCAGGAAACGCTAGCAGAATGCTTGGATGTATAGGGAGAGGTATAAGCAGTAGAAAGAGAGAAGTGCTCATGCCGCTGTACAGAACACTGGTGAGACCTCATTTGGAGTATTGTGCGCTGTATTGGAGGCCATATCTCCAGAAGGATATAGATACTCTAGAGAAAGTTCAGAGAAGATACTAATCTAGTACATGGATTGCAGGATAAAACTTACCAGGAAAGGTTAAAGGACCTTAACATGTATAGAAGAAAGAAGAGACAGAGGGGATATGATAGAGACTTTTAAATACATAAAGGGAATCAACACGGTAAAGGAGGAGAGGAGATTTTCCCACTATTTTTCAGCTTACACTGATCAATGCTATGCCATAGCATAGCATCGATCGGTGTTATCGGCTCCCCATTACTACTGCCTGCCATGGCTGGCTGCAGTATAGGAGCAGCGATTGGACGGCACAGAGCGATTGGACGGTGATCTTGATCTGCATCCCTGAGCTAACTGGCAGTTAACTTTAGGACTTTTGGACACTGCAATCAACTTCGATTGTGGCATCTAAATGGTAAATGCAGCACATGACTGCGATTGGTGTCCAGCATTAGCCTCGGGTCCAGGCTATGAAGTGTCCACAGGTAATGAGTGCGCTGCATAGTTTGGGTACCGTGCACAGGGCACCTCTGTGATACCTGCCAGCGGGAGGTATCGGATTAAAGAGTACCTGTCACCAAACTTAACTTTTAATATATTGTTCCTTAAGTAATTATAAGACACTTTGCTATTTACTTGCTGTTAAAATTCTCAACTTTTATATGTTTTTAATGTGATTGAAAAAAATGGCCACTAGATGGCCCTGTTCTGTTCCCTGCACAGTTAGTTTGGTCTCCTCTCGGCCTGGCAGGAGACCAAACTCAGGAAGTGTGTGCAGGGCATGGGGAGGCACAGCTCTCGCAGGTTTCAGTGATGTCGCGCCTGCTGGGGAATGCCCACTTTCTCCTGCTGGGAGCTCACACAATGTGAGCAAGGGGAAAGGTATGATACACAGTTTTTTAAAGCTTGGAAATTAAATTTTTTTTTAAGAGGAGGAGGGGTATTAGGAGAAGTTAGGGAATATAATCTGAGTTAGTTTAGAAAATATGGTTTGATGACAGGTACTCTTTAAGTATCGGGTAAATGTCCAGTATCAGTCCTGATACCGATACCATTATTAGGACATCCCTAGTGCTGATGCTTAAAAATGAGGAGATATGTCTTCGGACCCACACACTATAGGATACACTGAACAGGGGACCAGCTGAAGGCACTCCTCCCTTCATGAGATTTATTTCAATAAAGTGAACTTTCTGTAATACTTAAAGCCCCTGCCGTCCTTCCTGACGCTTTTTTCAATATAAAAAGTATTATATATGTCACAGTGTTGGAGTCTCACTCATAATCCCGTATTTCAAGGTGGTCAGACCTACAAACAAGATAGATTTTCCCAGAGGCCCAGCAAATACAAAGTTAAAAGGCCTGATGTTTCAGTATCAATCCGGTTCCCCTCAATTTTACAAGAATATAATGTTTCTGGAGACGGACGCGTTGAGCTCAGTGTATTCCCTGCAGGGAACACGGAACATTCCACATCTATGCTATAATCTGTTTCCCAAGTCTGCTATTACCAGGGCTTGGGCCGCCTCATCCACCGCACGTTCCTGCAGATACACAACTGGATTATAGAATCCCTCAAGAGCTTATAAAAACGTTCTATAACAACCATATGAGCGCAAGGGTAGCGGTGTTGAGTTTATCATATGTAGAAAACATCTGATGCATTTAGAATGTTGTTTGAAGTCATGGATAAGTGACTTTATACTTTATTACCATATTTCTTTTCTTTTACTACTTTAAAAATCATGTTTTTCTGCCTAAGGTATTGTGTGAGGGCTTGTTTTTTGCAGGTTGAGTCAATGTTTTCATTGGTTCCATTTTTGGGGCACCCATAGGACTGGTGTGATCAAATTAAAGGGGTACTCCACTGTTAGACATCTTATTCCCTATCCAAAGGATGGGGATAAGATAGCACTTGGCGTTCTAAACCAACGCTGGGTTCCTACAGCAGTGGCAGTGACGTTATAGTCACGCCCCCTCGTGACGTCACACCACACTCCCTCCATTCATGTCGGCCGACACGCCCCTCCCATAGACATGAATGGAGGGGACGTGACGTGATGGCACGAGGGGGTGTGGCCCTGATGGCATGATCAGATCACGGCCTCCAGCTCAGAGTGATCTGCACAAAAATTTAAAGGGGTACTCCGCCCCTAGACATCTTATCCCCTATCCAAATGATAGGGGATAAGATGTAAGATCGCCGGGGTCCCGCTGCTGGGGACCCCGGGGATCGCTGCTGCAGCACCCCGCTATCATTACTGCGCAGAGCAGGATCGCTCTGCACGTAATGACGGGCAATACAGGGGCTGGCGCATCGTTACGTCACGGCTCCGCCCCTCGTGACATCACGGCCCGCCCCCTGTCAATACAAGTCTATGGGAGGGGGCGTGGCAGTCATCACGCCCCCTACCATAGACTTGCATTAAGGGGACGGGCCGTGATGTCATGAGGGGCGGAGCCATGACGTCACGCTGCATCGGTCCCTGTATCACCAGTCATTACGCACAGAGCGAACTCACTCTGTGCAGTAATGATAGCGGGGTGCCGCAGCGGCGATCCCCTGGTTCCCCAGCAGCGGGACCGTGGCGATCTAACATCTTATCCCCTATCCTTTGGATAGGGGATAAGATGCCAGGGGCGGAGTACCCCTTTAAAGGGGTACTCCGGTGAAAACCTTTTTTCTTTTAAATCAACTGGTGGCAGAAAGTTAAACATATTTGTAAATTACTTCTATTTAAAAATCTTAATCCTTCCAGTACTTATTAGCTGCTGAATGCTACAGAGGAAATTCCTTTCTTTTTGGAACACTGATGACATCACGAGCACAGTGCTCTCTGCTGACATCTCTGTCCATTTTAGCAACCATGCATAGCAGATGTATGCTAAGGGCAGCATGGTGGCTCAGTGGTTAGCACTGCTGCCTTGCAGTGCTGGGGACTTGGGTTCAAGTCCCACTAAGGACAACAATAAATAATAACGTGCTCATGATGTCATCAGAGAGCATTCCAAAAACAAAAGAATTTCCTCTGTAGTATTCAGCAGCTAATAAGTACAGGAAGGATTAAGATTTTTTTAATAGAAGTAATTTACAAATATGTTTAACTTTCTGCCACCAGTTGATTTAAAAGAAAAAAGGTTTTCACCGGAGTACCGGAGTATTCCTTTAATTTACATTGGGGGGGGGGGGGGGGGGGGAAAGATAAATCAAAAAGAGCAATTCAGGCAATTTTCTTTTTAATTACTTTTTACAAACTTCACCTTTCAAGCCATTACAGACATGGTAATAACAACTACACGTACTATGTACACATATATATACACATACAAACATTTTTTTTTACCATAGGCTATGTGCACAAAGAGGTCTGAATTTTTAAGCTTCATAAATCCAGGTTCAGGGATGGGACGTCACAGACCCAGTGTCCTGCCTCAACCTGTGACATCTCTTTCACATCACCCAGAAGTGGTGTACAGCAAGGAATAGAGCTCCAGGATACGTATATATATATATATATATATATATATATATATATATATATATACACACACACACACACCAAACTGATACATGAAGATTCATCAAGGCCGGTTTCTCACACCCCAATCTAAATGAATCCCCCTCCAGTGCACAGGATAACTGAATTTATGCAGAGGCGCTCTACTGTCAACTGGAGTTTACGCCTGGTTTGCGGGATGAGAAATTTAAAATTACTTGTCCAAAAAAATCACTTGGTCTTAAAGGAAAATGGTCAGCTTTCTCCCCCCGCACTAACCAGCGGTACTGGGGGACACTGATCAGTTTGATGCCTACCATGCCCGGATCCGCTGTGCCATTCGGCCATAATCTTCTATTTTCGGGATATGCTAATGAGGTGCAAACTGGCACCGACCAGGCTAACTGGCACTCTGACGTCAGCGCAGCCCAGCTCATCAATATTCCTCACCTCCCTCCACCTCTCCCTCTTCATTACAGAGCGGGGAGAAGAAGGAGAGGCGGAGGGAGGGGAGGAATATTTATGAGCTGGGCGGCGCTGCGGCCAGTGGCACTGATGTCAGAGTGCCAGTTAGCCCGGCCAGTGCCAGTTAGCACCAAATTAGCATATCCCGAAAATAGAATATTATGGCCGAACAGTGCGGCTGATCCAGGCACGGTAGGCATGAAACTGATCAGCATCCCCCGCACTACCAGCCTGTACCACTGGTTAGTGCGGGGGGGAGAAAGCTGACAATTTTCCTTTAAAGGGAATGTGTCACCTAGATTTTGTTCTTACGGATTTGGGCCAGATATTGAAATATGATCTTTTTTCTAATCCGTTTCTACTTTCTGATTGTAATTTTTTAATTTACATTTTTTGTATATTGTTATGGGGGAAGCTATTTAGCCTGAGCTGTTTTTAACATTATAAAAATATATTCTTTACAGCAGGACCCATAGACAAGGGCACAATAGACAGGAACAGCCACATTGACAAGAATGGGAAAGCTGTATGGCCATGCTCTGTGACCTTTGTAGAGGTCATTCTAGAGGGAGAGGGAGGCTAATTTGTGAGCAACAGCTATTGCGCATGCCTCTGTTATCTATCCACTGGTGTCATATTTTACTGTAATCCTGTCTATCATAATAAGGAGGCAACTGATGGGAAATGATATGTACAGAACAGGAAGTCTACAGTGAGTTTTAGGTCTAATGGATGGAATGAAAACAAAGATTTCAGGATAACTTTAAAATCTGGATCTTAAAATGCAAAATTAAGTCTGGGGATAAAGTTAAAGATTGATATTAGAACAGCTCTCCTGGGGATTGGTTTAAGGGAGCAGGCTAGGAATAGGGTTATTATAAAAATAAAATAAATAAAATCACCAAAAAATCCTTAAAAAATATGTTTAACAAAAAATCAGATTTAAAGGGGTATTCTGGGATTCTACAGGGGCTGTAAAGTTAGTGTAGTTCATAATATAGTGTCTGTACCTGTGTTTCAAGGTGGTCTCACAATTCTTATGTAATTTTCGTCCAAAATATTTATTTATAACAGCATACAGAATGACTGTCTCAGGTTTTCCCAGGTTACAGTGCGGCCTGAGACATTGCATCACTAGTCAGGTGTTCAGAGGGAGCCTGTCTGTGCTTCAATAGGTGGAGCGACCGCTGGGTGCGAGGGTGATCATTTTGCAAGAATTGAAGTTTTGCCACAGCTGGAGGCACCCTGGTTAATAAACACTGGTCTATTGCATGGAAAGGATCACATGTATGTTTCAATGGGTGGGGTGGCTGATGGTGTGGGAGGAAGAAAAGTGACCTCACACTTACAAACAAGGAATCATGGGACTTGTAGTTTGAGGGAAATAACTCCAACAGTAAATAGCCAGTTCACAAAAAGATAGCCTCAGTGTTATGGTAATCTCACAACATAGCCATTTACCCCAAGACAAGCGCAGATCCTTCCTAAGCATGTCCATTACTGTCTGGAAGGTAAGTACTAAAACCATCGTATGGTGGATAACCCCTTTAAATAACAGGTGATTGGCTGATGACACATTTCCTTTTAAAGGGGTACTTCGCTTCTCAGCATTTAGAACAAACTGTTCCGAACGCTGGAGCCGGCGCCGGGAGCTCGTAACGTCATAGCCCCGCCCCCTCAATGAAAGCCTATGGGAGGGGGCGTGACAGCCGTCACGCCCCCTCCCATAGACTTGCATTGAGGGGGCGGGTCGTGATGGCATGAGGGGGCGGGGCTATGACGTTACGCGCACCCGACGCCGGCTCCAGCGTTCAGAACAGGTTAACAGGTTAATATTCAGTTCCTAGTCAGTAACTAGTTCCCCAGCAGCTAGAGAGCCACAGACTATGTGAAAATAAATAGCGCAGAATGATAATGCTCACGATGTAGAGGAGGTTTCCCTACAGCAGCAAATATCATCATCATCTGACATAACTGCGGATAGTGAAGGGGGGGGGGGGGGGGGGTCTTATGATATATAGATGGGGCCCGAACGGTTTCCTATGTCTGCACTTTATATACTGTACTTAAGATGTTATTAAGGATTGGGGCTCGGTGTATATTTCAGGAACATGCTTGACGTAAGTCGGTGGGAGCTCAGAGACCCTGTGTCTGCACCATTAATCAAACAGGGGAGAAGGACCCCCGGCCGCCTGGAGAAATGTACGTCTGTTTCATTCCCCCTATCACCCCATTAGCAATAATTCTTTTTGGGTTACAATGGTATCAGTCATGGGTAGGATCCACGTAACCATCTGGGGCCCTGCCAGGTGATATATACAGTGTCCAAGAACTGACAGAAGGCACCATATAAGTGTTCAGGCTAAAGCTGCATTTAGAGATGAGCGAACTTACAGTAAATTCGATTCGTCACGAACTTCTCGGCTCGGCAGTTGATGACTTTTCCTGCATAAATTAGTTCAGCTTTCAGGTGCTCCGGTGGGCTGGAAAAGGTGGATACAGTCCTAAGAGACTCTTTCCTAGGACTGTATCCACCTTTTCCAGCCCACCGGAGCACCTGAAGGCTGAACTAATTTATGCAGGAAAAGTCATCAACTGCCGAGCAGAGAAGTTCGTGACGAATCGAATTTACTGTAAGTTCGCTCATCTCTAGTTGCATTCACACCACGTTTTTGCAGTACAGTTCCCGTATCAGGTTTTTGATGAAAAACGGATTCCTCAAAACCGGACTAAACTCAAAACGTGTGTACAAATTTTAACCCGTATACGGTTTGAAAAATTATGTCCGTTTGCATCCGTTTTTTAAGGAAAAAAAAGTATACATTTTTAACTTTTCCTTCCATTATGAATAAAGTTTCACTTGTTTGATGGAAATTCCAAGAAAAAAAACTATCAAAAACCATATGGTGCAAACCGGATGGAACTGTACGCACATACGTTTCCCATTGACTCCCATGTTTTAAAAAAACGTATACGGTATAATGCTGTTTTTCACCCGGACCAAAAACGGTGGTAGGCGACGGTTTTGGGTACGGGAAAAAAAATTTGATAAAAACTGTAGAAGACACAAAACGGACACAACTGGATGCATCGTTTGGCATATGGTATTCAATGGAGAGTCAATGCAGACGGTTTTCAATACGGTTCCATACGGTTTTCACATTGAAAATGTATACGGGAAAATGTATACGGGAACTGTGTTGTAAAAACGTGGTGTGAATGCAGCCTAAAACCGGCATTACATAACACAAAAGTACAGTCTAGAGTGTGAGGTAACTACAAACACTATTGGGGAGATTTATCAATGTTGTTGCGTTATTTTTTTTGTCTTAGTTTGTCGTTAAATTTGTCGCAGGGTTTTTGTTGGGCATTTTTTTTTTTTTGGCGCAAACTCCACTAATTACTTTCTTTTTTTGTTCCAGTTAGTCTACATTTGTAAGTGACGGATGAAGTGGTTACTTTTTCATCAATTGCGCCTATGGTTTTTTTCCCGCAAAATTTTCGTGCAATGTCGGCTGAAAATCCGCAATTCAAGACCACCTCCCTACGTTGTCTAAAAAAAAAGTCTCTACCTCAGTCTAAATTCCTTTTTCCCTTTGTGAGCGTCCGGAATATGCTTTCTCATCTACCATGTTAGACAAAAAGTAACCAGGCTCTAAGCACATGCAAAATGCCCTTCACAACGTCATTAAAGGGGTACTTTTTCATTTTTTTTTTTTTTTTTTTTATGAACTGGTGCCAGAAAATTTAACAGATCTGTAAATGACTTCTATTAAAAAAATCTTTACCCTTCCAGTACTTTTTAGCAGCTGTATGCTACAGAGGAAATTCTTTTCTTTTTGAATTTCTTTTTTGTCTTGTCCACAGTGCTCTCTGCTGACACCTGATGCCATATCAGGAACTGTCAGAGCAGGAGAAAATCCCCATAGCAAACCTATCCTGCGCTGGACAGTTCCTAATACAGGCATCAGGTGTCAACAGAGAGCACTGTGGCCAAGACAAAAAAGAAATTCAAAAAGAAAAGACTGGAAGGGTAAAGATTTTTTAATAGAAGTCATTTACAAATCTGTAAAATTTTCTGGCACCAGTTGATTAAAAAAAAAAAAAAAAAGTTTGCCACCGGAATACCCCTTTAAGCCCTTAGTAATCTGCTCATGTACCTTTTTTCTCTTTTCACACACAGACGCCATGAGAAGAAACATCCATGGTACACGAAGAAACACCTGAGGGGCAGGTGGGTCATCCTCCAAAGCAATTTCAGGTTCCTCCTCACAAACCAATTTCTATTGAGGTTGCTCCCAGTGATGCCATGCCACTCCCACTCAATGCAAGTCTATAGAAGGGGGCATGACGGCAGGTACACAGCAGTCACGCCCCCTCTCATAGACATGAATGAGGGGGCGTGATGGCTGTGGTCTCCGGTCATCCGTCACGGAGCAGAGTTTGCTCCGTACAGCTTATTTCTTGGTGTCGTGTTGTACCTGTCACCAAATAAACTGTTCCAAACTAACTCAGGCTATGTTCTCTAATTACTGCTAACACCTAGACATCTTATCTCCTATGCAAAGGATAGGGGATAAGATGTCTGATCGCGGGGGTCCAGCCGCTGGGGACCCCCGCAGTATAGCATGCGGCACCCACCTGTTTCTTGTCCGGAAGCGCTGGAGGGTCTGTGTCGCGACCACGGGAACGGAAGTCCGTGACGTCATGACTCCGCCCCCGTGTGACGCCAAGCCCCGTCCCCTCAATGCAAGTCTATGGGAGGGGACTGTCACGCCCCCTCCCATAGACTTGCATTGAGGGTACGGGACGTGGGAGGGGGCGGAGTCATGACGTCACGGACTTCCGTTACCGTGGTCGCAACACAGACCCTCCAGCGCTTACGGACAAGAAACAGGTGGGTGCCGCATGCTATACTGCGGGGGTCCCCAGCAGCGGGACCCCCGCGATCAGACATCTTATCCCCTATCCTTTGGATAGGGGATAAGATGTCTAGGGGTGGAGTACCCCTTTAAAAATCTGTGTATCTTACCTTTATTCTTGCTGACATAGTGCAATCTCCCAGCAGGAAAAAAAGACCTCAGGCTCTGTACATCTTACAGTCTGTGTTGCTATCAGTGAGGCTCTCCTGCACGTTTCAGTCTGTGCAGCTTTATATGAGAGTCTGTGGAGCTTTCACTTTCTGTATAGCTGTTACTCAAGCTCATTGCAGAGAAGCACTTCCTGAGTTTAGACTCCTGCTAGGCCGGAAGGAGACCAAACTCACTGTATTAATTGTAGCAGGGAACAGAATAGAGCCACGTAGTGGCCATTCTTCATATTACATTTTAAAACATGAATGGGAAAGTTTCTGCTAATTACAAAAAAAAAACACTATATTAAAAGTTTTATTTGGTGACAGGCATTCTTTAATAATAATAGGTGGAAACACAAAAAACCTGCTCACCTAGTCCTGGTCCCCGTAGGTCTGCTGCAGATCCTGTTCTCCTTCGTGCGGTTCCAGGACCTTTCCCACTCATCCAATCCATGGCCACAGCAGTATCATGTGTCATGCCCGTGATTGACTGAGCAGAAAGGTCCTGTAAGTCCCATAAGGCACTGGACTGGATGGAGGAGAATGGGATTTGTGGTGGACCTATGGGGGACCAGGGCTAGGTGAGCACCAGGTTTTTTTTAAGTTGGATGTGACATGGGGTGAGATGTGTCATAGGGGATTGAAATGGGGGGATGTAAAATGGAGGGTGTGGGCATGAAATGGAAGAATAGATGTGATAAGGGGAGAGATGCGACATGGAGAGGGAGATGTGACACAGGGAGATGTGACACGGGGAAATGTGACCATGGGGGTGATGTAAAATGGAGGGTGTGGA